>NC_063170.1:34350203-34627703 GCF_023159225.1 Perognathus longimembris pacificus
ATCTAGCTCCACTTTTCTGCATGTATGTAGCCAATGCTTCCAGCACCATTTGTTGAAGAGGCTGTCTTTCTTCCAACCAGTGTTTTGGGCTCCCTTATCAAATATTAGGTGGCTATAGGTCTGTGGGCCTTCTGTTCTATTCCATTGCTCCTCAGGCCTTAGGTGGCTATAGGTCTGAGATTCTTCTGCCTATTCCATTGCTATTCAGGCCTATTCTTGTGCCAGTATGAAGCTGTTTTTATTACTATGGCTTTGTAATAGAGTTTGAAGTTTCGTATTGAAATTCCTCCAACATTATTCTTCCTGATAAGGATTGTGTTAATTATTTTGGGTCTATTATTATTCCATGTGAATTTTTTTATTGCTTTCTATGTATAATTGAAGAATGTTGTTGGGGTTTTGAATTTGTAAATAGCTTTGGACAGTATTGCCATTTTCTCTATGTTAATCCTTCCAATCCAGGAGTGTGATATTTTTCATTTCCCCAAATCTGCTTTTCTTTCTTTTTTTTTTTTTAAGATTTTTAAAAAAGTTTTCATAATAGAAGTCCTTCACATCTTTGGTTAACATAATTCCTAGGTATTTTTTGAGGCTGTTACAAATGGAGTTGCTTTTATGATTTCAGTCTCAATCTTCTCATTGTCGGCATACAGAAAAGCTACTGATTTTTGTGGGTTAATTTTATACCCTGCTACTTTGCCAAAGTAACTTGGAGGGAGGAATCTATAAGGTTCTTTAAATACAGGATCATGCCATCTTGCAAAGAAGGATACTTTTACTTTCCCTATATGGACCCCCCCCCTTTATGGTTATCTATTGCATTATTCTCTGGCTAGGAATTCCAGTACTGTATTGAAGAGGAATGGAAAAAGTAGATATCCTTATCTCATTCCTGGTTTCAGAGGAAATGCTTTTAAATTTTCAGCATTAAGTATTATGTTTTCTGTAGGTTTGTCATATACAGCCTTTATTATATTGGGGATTGTTCCATGGATTCCTAACTTCTCAGGAGCTTTTATCTTAAAGGGGTGTTGGATCTTTTTTTTTTTTCTTTTTACAAAGACATAATGGTTTATTTAGTGATGATTATCCACACAGGTTACTATAATCAGTAAAACTGTTTTAAGGGATTCCTTGGATGAGTTGTTTTGTCTTAACCAGTTTTACACAGGTTATTTAGCTTAATATTGTGATTGACCATACAGTTTACATTCAAAATCTATATACGCAATGAAAGGAAAAATGAGACTTCCTAATAATTTAAGAAAACTGCAATTGCAAACACATTTAAATACTTTTGGCTACTAGTTCTCAACAGCATATCCTGAAATAAAGTCATAAAGTAGGAGAATTATGAAAACACACTGCCAAAAATAGCTACTTGCTGACATACTGAGCAAGTAGGAAAGATAAGGAGCAATATGGCAGCATGAATAGAACAAAGGGATCCAAAAACAAGGAATCTTACATTTTTCCCCCAATGTCTCTGAGTGAAGTTTTGAATCACACAATTTTAAAATCTTTTTTTAAGCAAAACAGATTCTAGAAACAACAATTTTCACAAAGTGACCTTTGTCAACATCAAAGAGTAAAACAAAATAACAATCATAAGGTATATAAAAGGTACACATCCCTGCAGAGGAAAAGCAACTGCATTTTGTGAGCTTGTTCATGACCAAATGTGAAGGACTCTGTGATTATCACAAGTAACCTTGACCTAAGCTGTTCCAAATGAGCTCATCTGCTCACCAAAATATTTCCATGCAACAAACCTTTAGAATAGCACCTAGCCCAATCCTTAAAATCCCAACCCACCTTACCTTGGTGCGGTGTTGGATCTTGTCAAATGCTTTTTCTGCATTTATTGAGATAGTCATATGGTTCCTATCCTTGCTTCTGTTGATGTGTTTAATTGTGCTAATTTACTATCATATATTGAACCAGCTTTGTATCCCTAGAATGAATCCCACCATGGTGTATGATTTTGTTTGGTTAGCTGTTGGCAACAACTTTATTGATAAGTTTTATATCAATATTCATCAAGAGATGAGTTATAGTTCTCTTTCTTTGATGAGTATCTGGTTTTGGGAAGAGGATTATGCTGACTGCGTAGGATGACTTTTGTAGTGATCTTTCCCTTTCAGTCTCATTGAAGAGTTTGAGGAGTATTGGAGTGAATTCTTCTTTGAAGGCATTATAGAATTCAGTTGTAAATCCATCGGGTCCTGGACTTTTCTTGGATGGGAGGTCTTTTATTGAACATTTCAATTTCATTACTTGTTATGGATCTATTAATTTGGTTTAAATCTCCTTGGTTCAGTTGGGTATCTAATATTCTCTAGAAATTCTTCCATTTCTTCCAGATTCTCCAATTTGTTTTTACAAAGGTTTACAAAGTATAATTCTCTGAGTCTTGCTTATTTCTGCCATGATGTTCCCATTTTCATCTTTAATTTCATTTATTTAGACGTGTTCTCTCTTTTTTTAGTCTGATTTTCCAAGGGTCTGTCAATTTTATTAATTTTTCAAAGAAAAATTGATTACTTCTATGGGTTTTTAGTATCCGATTCATTTATTTTTTATTTAATTTTGATTATTTGTTTCCATATACTGGGTTGGGATTTGGCTTGTTTCTCTTGTTCAAGGAGCTTGAGGTACATCATTAAAGTGTTGATTTGAGAGTTTTCCAATTTGTAGGCACTTGAAGCTACAAATTTGCCTCTGCGTACTGCCTTTGCTGTGTTTTAGGGGAGCTGGTATTTTGTGTATTGATTTTCATTAAATTCAATAAACGTTTGAATTTCCCTTCTAATCTCTTCAATGACCCACTGGTCATTCAGAAATATGTTGTTCAAACTCCATGAGTTAGCAAACTTTCTGTGATAACTTTTGGTGTTGCAGTCTAATTTTTTTTTTCTGTTGTGTTCTGACAGAATACAGAAAATACTTTAATTTTTTTTGAATTTACACAGATTGGCCTGTGACCTAAAATATGGTCTATTTTGGAGAATGTTCCATGAGCTGCAGAGAAAAAAATGTATATTCTGATGCTGTTGGATGACATATTCTGTCGATGTTATATCTATTTGGTCAATGAAATTATTTAGGTCTGAGGTTTCTTTGCTGAGTTTTTGCTTCAATTATATATCTTCCCTTAGCTTTTATGCTCCAGACTGGTATGCTACCACTTGAGCCACAGCTCTACTTCTGGCTTTTTGCTGGTTAATTGGAGATTACATTCACTGCTCATCTGAGATTCAAATTTAACTATTCTTCCATTGGCTAAATCTGTCAACTCTTTCTGGGAAGCCTAACATATTCATAAGCTGGACTTTTATAGACAATGTTACCTATTCCCAAACTTTAGTGGAAATAATAGTGATGGTAGTGGGAGTGGCAGGAGTAAGAACAATAGCAATAATAATAGTAGCCATGATTATTTGTATTGTCACTGTCAGTGAGGTATCTCTTGGGATCCCAAAGCATCTATCTTAAAAATTTGCACTAAGTCTGAATCACACAGTGAGCCTGGTTGATATCTCAGACTCTGATTTGGCTCCTCATTTGGCATATCTCTATTTAGCTAGGAATCTATCTCCTATTTCTGGAGGGAAGTTTATGTCTTGCCATAATTCTTTATTTTTTCATGGATTTATATCACACACTCAGGCTCTCTTATTCTAGAATGAATCAGGATAGTCCGACCTGCTACCATGTGCTGTATTTTATTCCTCTGTTAACTCACTCCATGTGTCCAATAGTTGAATAGGAGTACTTGTGGATTATTTATCTGATCATTATTTTACACAGCATACTCATGTGTGCTGAAACACACCTCTGTCTTGGCCATTATAGACAGCCTGGAGGAGCTTTGTTCCATGCAGAGTGGAGCATTTAGAAGGAAGAGCTCAGGGTAGTCTTTCGCAGGTCTGCTGTGGTAATCCATTCAGCTCATAGCAAAGCAATATATTAGTCAAACATCATAGTTTACCTACTTTCCCTCTAAAGCATATTTGAAAGTAGCTACATAATACATTAATTATCTAGATTATATAACTAAGTTATACTACTTAACCTATTTCAAATGCTTCCAAACTAAAGGAAAGTATTTTTTTTCTGCCGCATGCTGCTGCAGATATCAGAGATCTGATTAGTATGACCATTAATAAAAACAATGACTTGGAGTCTCCAAAGTGCCCTTCATCAATTTTTCACAGCCTCACTGAAATATTTGTTTCCTTACAGACAGTAGATTATTACCTTTTAGGAAGAAGGTGATTGGAAGATAAGACAGCTTCACAATGTGTTTCTGATGAGTCTAGTCTGCTCTTTGACTCAGGGCAGTGGGAACACATTAATTTACCTGTGAAAGTGTGGCTCTCATGTGTCAATGAGACCTTCTTCATGCAGTGACTTTGCCCTGTCTGGCCATTAGAAGAGGATGGGACTGAAACTAGGGTCTGTTTTCCTATGATAACCTTGACAGTGGACTACTGTTTGTTTGGTAGGGGTTATGTCAGGGATGTGTGCTGACACTCTGTAGATAAAAAGTTAAGCCTCATAGCTTAAGTTTGTAATATTAAAAAGTCAGTTTTGGAATCCATTAACTTTTAAAGAACCTTCAAACAAAATGCTTAAAACTTCCACAGTACAAAGACAAGCTAGATAAAGTAAAGCTCAACTTAACTACTATTTTTCTTTAGAGTGCAAAATAAACTTCATAGAAGTTTAAATACACTGCTCTTCAAAATTAACCATAAAATTTAAAAGTGACAGTCATTCTGATAATTTGAAACATATACATTTAAGGAAAGTGCAGCTGTAAAATTAACTATCAGACTCATGTGAAAGACTATCTTTACTAAAGGTAAAAAAAAATCCCTTTGTTTTCCAGAAACCATCTTTCTCTCCCTGGTAATGTTGCAAGAGACAAAAAAAAAACAACAAAAAAAAAACAGTCTTTGTCATAGTTTAGTGAATTTTAATTAAACAATTTTTAGTTGTTTAGTCTTTTATCCTTGAGTATGTAGAAAAGAAACCACCACATTTTTTCATAGTTATTTTGACCTTAACCTTTCTTTTCTGTAATGAAAGAGACATAAAATGTCCCAGCTGGTCTGACTCTTTGTGAAAGTGAGGAGACCATGAAGAAAATGAAATGTCAACATTAGAGCTAAGGCACTTTCATTTTTTGAATATTTTTATTTTCTTTAAGTAGTTGTACAAAGGAGTTGCCATTCAATAGAGCAGGTAATGAATACAATGCCTCTTGATCAATAATCACCCCTTTTAGCATTCTCAACCACCTCTCCCACCCCACCCCTTCCTTCTCATTTCTTTTTTTTTTTTTTTTTGCCAGTCCTGGGCCTTGGACTCAGGGCCTGAGCACCGTCCCTGGCTTCTTCCTGCTCAAGGCTAGCACTCTCCCACCTGAGCCACAGCACTCCTTCTGGCCATTTTCCATATATGTGGTGCTGGGGAATCGAACCGAGAGCTTCATGTGTAGGAAGCAAGCACTCTTGCCACTAGGCCATATTCCCAGCCCCTCTCATTTCTTAATTTTTAGGTTATGTATTGAATTCTTTATTGAATTTTGTGGTATATGCAATACATCTTGCCTGGATTCTACTCATTTCCCCCCATTCATACTTCTACTCTCTTTCTTCCCCACCCTTTTTTCAAATATCCATTTCCTGGTGCTCATTTTCTAGGGCTTTGACTTGGTCTTTCTAACAAATTATACTATTTGCACTCTCCATGGAGTTTATTATACAGTCAGTTGCCTGGGGTATTGTCATTTTTTGTGAGTTCAGCATACTCAGACACTGATGATAATATGGATATACCTGGGCATACATATGTATATCCGTATATATATATGTATGTATATTCATATGTATATGCACATATATATGTATATTCAGTTGTGAGGCTTGAACTCAGGGCCTGGGTACTGTCCCTGAGCTCTTCAGCTCAAGGCTAGCACTCCACCACTTCGAGCCACAGCATCACTTCCAGTTTTCTGGTGGTTTAATTGGAGATTAGAGTCTGGCTGCCTTTGAACCACGATCCTCAGATCTCAGCCTCCTGAGATTACAGGTGTGAGCCACTGGCATTTGCCTCTAGTATATTATAATGATTTTTCATTACATGAATTTGAATTTAACATTAAGTAGTATTGCCAATATAGTAGTGGGTGAGGCCAGTGGTATTGGCATCACCCAAATTCTGAGACAAAGAGACCAGTCCAGAAGTCAGGTCCTCTATTACTTCATATTGTCCTTAAAATCCAGTAAGTACAGTCACCAGTAATACATGGTCATCAGTATATATCATTTTACATATTATGAAATTTCCAATTGCGGATGGAGAATGTGTCACAAAATAAGAAGTTCTTCATACACAAGAAAGCGATCTGGTGAGTTCTGATTCCTAAGACACACTTTCATTTCAAGGGCAGTAGTTTTTAGTTCAGTGTGGAACACCTCATTAGAAAGCATAATCAAATTGGTATTTTACCAAATTAACAAAATGGTTTTTAAGGTAAAACATGAGAAGATAGGTATGTATTTCAGTATATACTCCATAGAGCATTTTTCCTTTCCTTCTTTGAATGCTATTATTTATTTATTTTATTGTTATTGTTAGGTTGATGTACAGGGGGCTTACAGTTACATGAACGAGGTAAAAGAGTACATTTCTTTTTGTGCAATATCATCCCTTCTCTTGTGCTCTCCCTATTTTTTGTTTAAATCAGAATTGAAAGAGTGTACATTCCCTTTCTCTCTGTTTAAGGGAGGGAAACCTTACATGACCTTTTTGCCTTGGCTAGGGTGACAGAGGGTGGGGAGTGGGAGTGAGGATGGTAAAAAGAGGTAAAAATGTCTAACCCACTTTCTAACAGGAGCAATCTTCTAGGTGCCTTCATGGCTTGGAAATAAACATTTGGTGATTCCAACTTTTTTCCAAGTTGATTTGATTTTGCATGGCCTGGGTCAATGTTTGGAAATAATTCATCAGAAGATGAAAGAATGGATGTCAAGTAGCCTTAGATATGTCATACTTCTGTTAATCTGAGTCTATTAGTTTTGAAATTTTAGTGAAATAACTAACTGGGAAAACAATAATCTACAGCTTCAACAATACTTACTGTCATATTCAATTCCCAATATCTTGTCTCCCATCAGACACATTTGGGGAAGACCTGTTGCACCTTTTCTAAAGTGAGGCTAGCCTTGACTATTATGCCAATGACAAGCCAATGCATCAAGACTGTGGTCACTTGAGCTCATTTTAGCATCTGATAGTCTCTAGCTAATCATTGCCAATGCTGTCCTTTATCACTTGGGTTCAAGGAACTTGAAGATGATAAAATATCTATAATACTCAGGTTAATGAAATCATGTCAGGGTGGACATATAGCTTAGTGTTTGTGTTTCAATTTGCATGTGTTATAACTTGAAAAAAATACCTTTTTTTCTCAAGCAAACTGCAAACTTTTAAAGACATTAAGTCTGCCAAATTATAGCCACTTACTGCTGCCTGATGTATTTTTTAGCTTAGAACCACAGAGGGACTGCCAAGCCTGTTTCTTCTCATTACCTGTTCTATGTCTGGCCTGGAGTTTAGATTTTCAAAAATGGAAAAAAGCTGTTTGTGAAATCACAACGCTCTTGAGCTCTTAGCTTCTTCTTAGTATCAGCGTTTATTTGTTTAGGTTTGGGCTGGGTTTCAAAAAGATTGAAATTGGAAACAGAGAAGGTGACTCTGAGCACCATTTATCTGTATATAAGCGAACTTTCCATGTACATTTAATTTAAAAAATTGCTGTTTCCTACAAGAGGGAGCTATTTTTCACATTGTTACAACATTTTTAGAGGTCACTAGGTGGTCATGTCACCAGCAGGGAGTTTTTGTTTGGCAGGCCCCGTTGGCAGTTAGTTACGAATGCCTCCCGTGATTCAGTGTTCAAAGCGGGCTGCTTTGCAAGTAACAAATACTTACAACCTGAGAACTGAAGTATAAAAAGTAGTGACAGGGGAAAATGTTTGGAAATGTAAAACAGCATCTTTAGTGGCCAAATTGGGGTGTTCAGGGACTTGGAGATTACATGTCTACTTTATATTTGAGTTTAGCATTTACAGAAGCAATAACTACCGTAGCTGGCTGTCACCTCACTTCTAGTTAACAAGGTGCTCTTAATTTGTGACTTGTTGGGTCCTGTGATTTGGAATATCATCAGAATTCCTTTCAATAATCTTTATTAACCTCATCCCCTGCATGTACCTTTTGCTGGTCACTCAGCCTGCATCGATAGATCATTCCTCGCTATGAATGCTGGTAATTTAAGCAAGATTAAGTAGGCGGCTAAAAGCACCAATTACCAGAACTTTTTCTAAATTTCCATATGATCGACAGAACAGCATTTGAAATCTGGGATAAGCCTTTATGGGGAAATAAATAAACTAAGCATATAGATGGATCACTGAAGAAATGGCCAAGATGAAAAAGTGATAAATGACTATAGGTAGTTTATTTGTAATTAGCTTTTTAAAGCATCAGAATCGAGATTGATTTTTGTCTTCATATCCAAGCAATTATTGTGTCTCCTACCTGCTTTTGTATACTTTTTGATGATGAAATTAAAAAATCACCCAAAGAATGCAGCATTCACTTAAGAACCTAGTATAATTATTTTGCAATTGTATTACAACAACATGTAGATTATAGATACTTGATTCCTTCTAAACCAGAAACTAAGTGAATTCAGTTTTTTCAAAGAATTGTCATGGCTTATATTGAATTGTTTAGAGTAGAAAAGCTTCAGAATTTCACGTTTCTTTGACAGGACAAGGAAGACATTTAGCTCCTGTGTCTGCTTGTAGTTTTAAGATAAATAACAAAGAAATTGATGGGGTTTTCATCTGTTTGGCCACAACAATCTGTTGGTATTTTTCTTATAATTCTGAGAGATTTAAACACTCCTTCTGTAAATATCAGCAATTTTCACAGTGATGACTTTTTTTTTCTCATTCAATCAAATAAATTCATGTTCTTAATGACATTTCACTACTTCTTTAAGCCATTACAGAAACTTTTTTTGGCTATGGAGATCTATTGAAATGTTATAATATTCAAAAGAGTCCTGCTAAATAATTAAAAAGTGGACTTGAGGCTAGAGTAAAAAATGTTGTATGGATTCACTATCAATTTTATAGTACAGTTCTTCGTTCCATTTTTTGAAAAAAATGAATTTTCCCCTCTCCAGTTTACATTTGCTTAAACTTGTGGAAATGGAATTCTGGTACCATGGTAACTACTAGGAATGTATTAATTGTGTAGATAAACATAAATGAGGGGGGCACTGGTAGCTCACGCCTATAATCCTAGCTACTTAGGAGGCTGAGATCTGAGGATTGTGGTTCGAAGCCATCCCAGCAGAAAAGTCTGTGAGACTTTTATCTCCAATTAAATCACAGAAGAAGTCATAAATGGTGCTATGGTTCAAATGGTAGAGCACTAGCCTTGAGCAAAAAGAGCTCAGGGACAGCAACCAGGCAATTCAAGCCTCAGGACAGGAAAAAGAAAAATATATACATATGGAGAATATTGTTACTTAGCTTCTGTCCCCTTTTAAAATTAGTTTTCTCACTTGTTTTCTAAAAGACTGGAACTTTTATAAAATTATCTTTTAACTAGTAATAGTGAATTAATCAATTGCCATCATAATCACAGTCATAACAACTATGATTTGCATTTACAATAAACATAGCTGTTTGTTGTATACACAACTAAATGTGCTTAATGGTTTATGCATTTTATCAAATATATTACTCTAAAAGAGTGACCATAGGTTTAAGCTTTATAAAGTGAAATGCTTGGGACCTAGAAGTGGATTTGGAGATATTTTCATATGTATAATAGGTACCTTGAATCTGGGACTCAAGTGAAATGGGAAATTCATTTATGTTTCTTATATCCTTTATGTACATAGTCTGAAAATAACTTTATGCCTTCAGGTTTTTAATAAATTTAATAATTTTGAGCCTGAAGCAGAGTCTTGTGATATATGTAGTTTTCTATCTGTAGTATCATATTGTTTCAGAAAAAGGTTTTAATTTTTGATTTGGTGTTTTGAAGTCAGTGATGCTCAACTTTGATTAGTATTCTCATTTTACAGATTGAAGAATAGAGATTTATAGAGTTAATTAACTTTCCCCAAATCATAGATATGATAGTGGTACTAATCCAGGATTTGAACCTAGCTCTGTTGAATCCTACTCACTGAGTCACCAAATCATGATTGTGTGTTTGTTGAATTAGAAAAGTCTCTCATTTTTCAAGACTATTTGGAAATAATCATTGTCCTTCCTGCCAAAGATTGTATTCCCGGACTGGGGAAAAGAAAATCTATCTTGTGTTTCCTCTAGGCAATCATTTTTCTTTCATAGATTTTCATTTTCCCAGTTGAACTTCCTATCAGTTGTTTGGACTGATAATCATCTTATATTGGCTTGATGAGTTGAGCTTAAATACTGGAAGCATTAGTATGTTCATACCAGTTTTGTTTGAGATGAATCACATAACATCATCCTTGTTTGGGTTTTGGAGCCCCAGCTTTGCGGGTAGGGATACTGACAGTCAATTCTGTGGGGTTTTGCGGTTTACAGATACTTCCTACAGATCGTCTCAGTGAACTTGGTGGTAACATCATGTGTATTTTACAGACCCCAGTAGCTAAGATGTATAAAGTCAGGGCACATGTCTAAAAGCAGATGATTATTTTTCTACTATGTCTAACTTTCTCATATTCATGCTAATGTCTTAATAACAGTCATCGGAATTGGAGGTTGAAGGTCCATACTTCTCTTTTCCTTTTTCATTGTGGCTGAGACTTCATAGCCCTGGCTCAGGAACATGTCTGTGATGGGCTGTGTCTACTAGTCTTGAAATTCTTCTTTCTCTCACCTGGGGAGTTCTGGCACTGCACTTTGTGAGTCCCTCTTTCCTGTGGATTTGACTGGCAACTTTTAGATTAGGAGTCAGTCCTTGGATATCACATGTAATAAAAGAAACAGACAGCCAAGCAACTGATGTTGACTGACCTGGGGTTCTCTCACTACAGTCTTATAGTGAGCAAGGTATGGTCCTCATGCTGGATGCAACCAAGCTCACACAAGATTTTCACAAAGTTAATATTTTGTGAGTTTTCTGTGCAAAGGAAAGGTACCACAACTCAGAAAAAAAAATAGGTAGGCATTGTCTATCCTATTTTGAGGGTCCCTGATATTATAGATAGTCTGGGTTCAAATCTCTATTTTGCGATTTACTAGACATGTTAACTTGGGCAATTAATGTACCCTCTCTACTTTTACTTTTCCATCAAATGGGACATGGTAACACCTGCCTTATTAGATTCTAATACAGATTTAATGAGTTAATACACAAAAACACTTAACATAGTATAGTGTTCAGCATACAGGAAAGAATTCATGTGTGTCAGCTGTGTGCTCCCTGTCATAATAGCTATAGAATTTCTTTGGATATCAGAAGTCTTGTCAAGACTGTTTCTTTATTGTGAAATAAGCCAGTAAACCAGGTCAATGTAGAAAAATAGCTGATTGGTAAATATTTATAAATCTGTGGTGGAAACATGCTTATCATGACCAAGGTTTAGGCAGAGCCCTGGAATAGCTCTTCTCTTTTCTTTGATCTTTCCAACTATCCCTCTAACTCTTCCTTTATTTGCTATGTAAGCCAGCATCAGTTTCTTTTGCTTCAGTCCAAAGAAATATAACCTAAACCACTGAATGGCACCATCGACTATACATCCTTTGCTAGAATTTTCTCTTTGGATATTGCTCAAGATGGCCTTCTGTTATTTGCACCAACACCTTTAGAGAATGTAGTGAGACAATCTGTGTAATTCTTGCTGCCTGTGACTTGGCCACACTTCCTCCTGTAAATGAGTTGATGTCAGCCTTCCCTACTGTGACTGCTGCTCTTGAGTGCTAGCTCAAACCTTAGGAGCATACTTCAGTTGAATGCAATTCAAAAATACAGGCAGGTAAAGGTCGAACTGGCATGTTTCCAAATCTTCTATGAGTCTGATCATCTCCACATTCCTTAGTTTTATCCATATACACATTGCATTAAAAATCTGGTGAAGGGGCTGGGAATATGGTCTAGTGGCAAGAGGGCTTGCCTTGTATACATGAAGCCCTGGGTTCAATACCCCAGCACCACATATATAGAAAATGGCCAGAAATGGCGCTGTGGCTCAAGTGGCAGAGTGCTAGCCTTGAGCAAGAAGTAGCCAGGGACAGTGCTCAGGCCCTGAATCCAGGGCCCAGGACTGGCAAAAAAAAAAAAAAAATCTGGTGAAAGAGACAAAGAATCAAACAGAGCTAGATTATGTCTTTTTGTACTGTACCCTTCTAACCTACCTTCAGATAGTTTTCCTAAGGGTTGACATTTGACCAACTCAGCTTTTACTTTCTTCTCTGGGCACTGAGCATTCCAGAAGGACATGAAGATCATGCCAAAGGGGAAGAGGGCTATTTGTATAATAAAGAGATTATCCCGTACCGTCTGAAACAGACATTAGCAAATGGTCACTTAGTAAAAACAATCATTTGGCTTCACCATGATGTTTATACAGTATCCATTGGGGCAACCTCATGCATCCTTAGGGAAATGCCTAATGCTTTCACAGGGAAAGACAAGCCCGAGTCTGTGCAGTGTTGAGGAAGAACAAGCAATGTTTTACAAGCACACCCTAATTCTACTAATATTCAGTGAGGAATGCATGCTCTCCAAACTTTGGATGCTACTGACCAAATTTGAAAAATAAATGATAACCTAGCTATGCTATTGAATAAAATTACTCAAATCACTTAAGAAAAGAGCATTTGCCAAAAAGTAAGAAAGACACTACAAAAGTTCAGAATAGAAGTCTGTCATTCCCTAGAAAAGGTGGTGGCAGTATTCCAAAATAATATGTCTATGTCTTCAGGAGTGTATATGCACACATTTGTGCACATATGTGTGAAAACATTAGTTCTAGACATTACTACTCTGTGGGTTGGCACTTAAGAATCATTCGAGTGTAACACATATCATCTGGAAGGCCCCTTCTCTTTCCTCCTGAGCTGAACTTCAAATCCTACCCTTCTTCACATTCAGGTATTAAACTTTTACCTTCCTTGAAGCCTGCCTTCATCCTCCAAGAATGAAAGGGTAATTCCAGTGTAACCCAGCCATTTTAAGATGTGGCCAAGAGTTCAGGCTGTATAGTCACATAGACATGGATTCAACCTCCAGTTCTGCCATTAAAAGCAAGGGTAGCTATGAATAATCTACTGAAATTTCACAGCCTCAATTTACTCAACTGTACAATGAGGATAATAACTTTATCTGCAAAGGGGTGTGTGTGTGTGTGTGTGTGTGTGTGTGTGTGTGTGTGTGTGTGTGTGTGTCTCAGGGCTTTGTCTTCTTACTTGTCCTTTTCAGTCACAGCTGGTATTCTACCACTTGAGCCATGACTTCAGTTCAACTTCTTTTCTGGCTTTTGCCTGAGCTGGCTCAAACTTCAATCCTCATATCTCAACTTCTTGAGTAGTTAGGATTATAAGCATGAAATACCAGCACCTAGACTCTTCAAAAGCTATTTTGAGAAGACTGTGTGAAACAACATGCTTTTCTTTGCCTTAAATGTTCATATGCTAATCAAAATAACAATAAGCCAGGTGATTCCTACTGGTTTACTCTTGTACTCCTAGCTACTCAGGAGATAGAGATCTGAGAATCACAGTTAAAAGCCAGCCTAGTCAGGAAAGTCTCTGAGACACTTATCTCCAACTAACCACCAAGAAACCAGAAGTGGAGCTCTGGCTCAAGTGATAAATCCCTAGCTGTCAGAAAAAAAAAAAAAAAAGCTCAGAGACAGTGCCCAGGCCCTGAGTTTAAGCCCCAGGACTGGCACAAATATATATGTATGTGTGTATATGGTTGGCAATTGTTTACCCTCTACTCTGACAATCCAGTCACTAATAACTATTGTTTATTTTTTGCATTATTAGTTTTTATATGCCTTTTTTTCTTTGCTATAATAATGTACAAGCCTATCCATTGCTGATTCTGCATAGCCTGCATAGTATTCTGTCCAAAGTAAACTTTCTCTGGACATAGCCAAATATAAAGGCAAGGGTTGATAATGTTAGATTGCTCTTTTCTGATACCTATACATATGCAATCATCTTTAAGGATGCTTTTTATTTGGCCCCATTGGGTAGGACTTTGAGTGTTCCCTTAAAAGATCTTCACCCCCATACATCTTTGTCTTCTGCCTTATATCCTGTGACTTGAAGTTCAAATCTAAACAGGGATGCAACTCAGTTGGAGCTGGACAGCCTAAGGCTATCCAAGGTGATGGATGATCTGATCTCAAAGCAATCAGTCCACAGATCAGTATCACAGGGAATAGTAATCAATGTCTGGCCACTAGGATGCTTTATTACTATGTGGTTTTCTGGGTCTATAGGTCCTTACAATGTACTGAGTTCTGTCACGGACTGAGTTCTGTCACCTTCCTCAGCTTCTAGTCCCCTTTATATACTCCCAATTTGTATATCAGACTCTCCTGAATGCTAGGTTAACTACCATTTGTAGTCAGTCTTGAAAGCAAGTGGAATACCAGTTGGATTTGTAGATAGGGAATGGCCTCAACCTTTTAAAACTTAGTGTACAACGTTGATTAAAAAATTAAAATTGGGCTGGAAATGTGGCTTAGTGGTAGAGTGCTTGCCTACATACATGAAGCCCTGGATTCAATTCCTCAGTACCACATACATAGAAAAAGTCAGAAATTGCACTGTGGCTCAAGTAGTAGAGTGCTAGTCTTGAGCAAAAGAAGCTCAGGGACACTGCTCAGGTCCTCAGTTCAAGCTGCAGGACTGGAAATAAATAAATAAATAAATAAATAAATGTTGGATGCTGATGATAGCTTATGCCTATAATATTAGCTACTCAGGTGGCTGAGATCTGGAGAATCATGGTGCAAAAGCAAACTGGACAGAAAAGCTTGCAAGATTCCATCTCCAAAATAACCAGCAAAAGTTCAGGCTAAAGGTATGGCTAAATTGGTAGTAAGCTGGGTAAGAGACCCTGAGTTTCAATTCTGGTACTGGCTAAAAAGAAAAGGGAAAACATGTAAATAGAAAACAACAAGAAGAAAGCTACTTTTATTGATAGAAAACAGTTAGCCTGCATCATATGCAAATATTTAACTATTTCTGATCTACAAGAAAGTAAACTTCCTATCATTTAGCATTCTAGTCATGAGTATAAGGTTTCATTTTTCTGTTTGTTTTTGAGCCTTTGGTTTGCATTGGATGTTCAGTATGAAAATTGGGTGAAAAGGAGTTTTTCAATGGATCATTCCAACATTTGTTATATGTCAGTGGAATGCTATGCAAATTTTTATGCCCAGCTTCTGGGTTGGTAAACAGGATGTACGGATATCTTTGCATGATTTTCCATAAAATTTGTATTTGTTCCTGACAGTAATAAAGGGTGTTTTTCTCATATTTTGTCATCATCACAGGATCAGCCTGTCTGAGGCTGTTTGGAGGCTCTGAGTGGTCAGCTGTGTCATATGTTTCATGAAAGTAAGACAATGTCTCTTTTGTTTGTACATTGATCTCCAGTATCTGGAGCACAGGAATACTCAGTGAGTTGAAGGAATCAACTAGTTTAGTCTTGCTTGTGTAGGTAGTAAACAGCCACCTCAGAAGCATGTTCAGTTCACTTACTTCAGACTAGACTTCATAATTTCATGTTAAAAATGCTTTGCCTTCCAATGATCATTTCTTCCAGAGTGGAAATTTGGCTTCTGTGAGCTTCAAGGCCACCCATATATACTGTAAATCTATGCCATTGCAATTGGGCTGGTTCCCTGGAGATTCTTTCCAGATGTGGAATATTCAGGTAGTTTACAGGTTCTCTCATTCTGCATTAGCTGTCTGCTTTTGCATTCGCTTGCCACTCCAAGAAGGGGAAGCTTTCTCATCGCTGAATTGAAATGACAAGAATGACCAACCATTGTATTCAGGAACCTAGAAATTTCAGGTAACTAACAAATATAACTCATTACCTCTGGGTTCCCTTGCTGAGTTTTGCAGCTCTTTGTTACACGTTATCTTTGAAGTCAGATGCTTAGCAATGCAATACTTAAGCTATTATGTGGTAGATACATAATTTTTTACTTTTGTAACTTGGACTCTGAAATTTATGAGCACTGAATATGTTTTTGCACTACCTTTTACACTACAATCATTGGTGAAAGTTCACCAAGAGAATGGCTACGAACATTTATTTGCTTTTTCTCCCAGTGGCAAGACCCTCCAATGGTTAGTGAGTGTGCACGATACACCCTCAGTGTATGTTCCTAAGCATTTTAAGAGCAACTTTCCTCAATTATGTCAGAATTGTGATCAATACGGTTTCACCTCTTTACCTTAAAATGTTGAAGTCTATAATTTCTAATCTTACAGTGAATTGGCTTTTAAGTAGTTTTCAGAAAAACATACATACACACATGCCTTCCATTTTCAACTATAAAGCCCCCTTTAGATTTATTCAATTTTATTCTGGTTTTTCTTTTAGCAAAATCTGTGGCAAATACAGAAATGTTGAGACTTTTGTTCACATGGAATCAACTCTGTGACCATAAAATGACCCCCTTTAAAAACAACATCAATGACAAAAGCATACAAAAACAGTCACCTAAAACAGACCAACCCCTCAACAAGCCCAATCCCGAAATAATGATAAGTTGATAGTGTGATAAATGATCAGTTGATAGTGTGATAAATGATCATGTGTGTCCAGACTTTCTTCCAAGAATGAAAAATGTTAGCAGAAGGAAATTAGACTTTGAATAGTCTAGCTCGCTCCCTACATCATGGATGTCTTCTGTAGCTGATCTCTCTCTCTCTCTCCTCTCTTCCTCTCTTCCTCTCCCTCCTTTTTCCCCTTCCCCCAGTACTGGGGCATGAAACCAAGGCTTGTAAATCTCCCTCAGCTTTTCTCACTTACTGCTGGTACTTTACCACTTGCGGCTTGTAAATTCTGGTTAATTGGATGTAAGATTCAGATTTGTGCTTTGAACTAGGATTCTCAGATCCATCCTCATGAGTAGCTAGGATTATAGGTGTTAGCCATTAGTGCCTGGCTCTTTTTTTTTTTTTTTTTTTTTTTTTGCCAGTCCTAGGCCTTGGACTCAGGGCCTGAGCACTGTCCCTGGCTTCTTTTTGCTCAAGGCTACCACTCTGCCACTTGAGCCGCAGCGCCACTTCTGGCCATTTTCTGTATATGTGGTGCTGGGGAATCGAACCGAGGGCTTCATGTATACGAAGCAAGCGCTCTTGCCACTAGGCCATATCCCCAGCCCCCCTGGCTCTCTTTTTTTTTTTTTTAAATACCCTTTTGGTACGTTTTAGAAATGGAGGGATAAAGGGTGAACAAATGCAGCAGTGGTATTCACTAGACTCTTATGGGTGGAGATAGGAGGGAAAAACTGTGAGGGGGGAAGGAGTGACATTGTCCAAAAAGAAATGTGCTCATTACCTGACTTGTGTAACTGTAACCCCTCTGTACATCACTTTTATAATAATAATTTTTTTGAAAAAAATGAAGCATCTAGACATGGAATTACTTCAAGAAAAAAAGAAAAGATAATGGCAGTATTTATTGTAGTGGCCACGAGGTGGCAGACCTAAAATCCAAACTTTTTCAAAGTAGCTGAGACACATGAACAACTGCATCTTTGGAGATCCTTTTGAAGCTATTAGTGTCCCAGAGGAAACTTTTCTAGGTTATCCTAAATGATTATCCAGTTCACTGTCAAGCACAACTTGAAAACAGCTTTAAGTTGATGGGCATCTGTTTTGCTTTCTTCTCTGTGGCATCATGTCTTTCTGCACCTCCTGGAAACTAACTGTGGCCACCACCATCACTGACAATGCACCAGCATGATTGTGTTTGCTTCCCTCTGGGTAGAACCCAACTGCATTTTCTTCCTCATGGAAACAAATACCCTCCAAAGAGCTTCCTCTAGTAAATGCAACATTCTCTAATTCTCTTTTCTAAGATCCACACCATAAAATCTTAATTGTTTTCTTTAAAAGTGTTGCACTAACAAAATACTAAAATGTGTCCCCTTTTCCACATGTATCTCTTATAACAATGGAATGCTAGTCTGTTTCATTTTTCATGATGATATTGTCTATGAAAACAGCCTATTGTTTCATGTAAACATGTCAAAGGGAGATTTGATTTAGCATAAGATACTCAAAGAAAGATCTAGCTCAAGAAAAAAAGGGGATAATTTACTAGTATGTGAAAAGTTTGTTAATAAACAGTAGTAGTCTTGAATGTATGCTTGACAAGAAACGCCTTTAGTGAAACACAAATATGACATGTATATACACACATACATACACCTCATGTACCAGTAAGAAAAAGAAATGATCAGATACCCTAGGGGCTAAGCCTTGAAGTCAGTGACCTATTTTCTGTCAATTGCTTATTTCCAACTCCAAAGTTAATGCGATAATGCAAATCTCTTGACAGTAACTGGTCATCCATGATCAATAGCTTTAGTTTAGGTGCATATTGAGCAAAATCCAGATGAATATGGTTTTCTCATGATCAGTCATCAGTAGACTTTCAGGGACTCGGGTTGGGTTCATTTCTCCTAGAAAGGTCTTAGTGGGGATAAATGGTAACAGAGAAGCTTTCTCCTCACTGAATAGGAATGGCAAGAATGACCAATCACTGTCCTCTAGTAACATACACTAACACAGGACTCTGAAGTCAGTTATGATGTCTATTTCATTCACTCTCTCTGTCTTCTAAATTTACCAGTTAGTTGTAAAGATTTTTTAATGGAAGTGTTTTTTTCTTCTGAAGTTGTTTGACATTGATTAGACGGTGCACTTGACCCTGACTTTTAAAAGCTTACCTTTCAGGACATGTTTCCATTTCTCAATTTCTCATGTTGTGTGAAATCACCTCCTGCCCATTTCTGTGTGGCCTTTTTGGCTAGAATGATATTGAACAGTTATTAACCAAGTCAGGCTTGGCTGTCTGGTGTGAGCTCTTCTGTGGTCCACAGAGCCTTTTGCATACTCAAAGTCTGTTTTCTCCTTTGTTTGTGAAACAGATGTCAGCTCATGAAAGTCAAATGTGCAGCTAAACAGAAACCAGTTTTAGAGGTTTCTTTGAAAGTCTATCTTGAAAGTAAGAGAGTCATTAGCATGTTTAGATATACTTACATACAAAGAGGACCTCAGTATAAAACAATGCAAAACATTCAAATTTTTAAATTGGTGGTGTCTATGTTGTATAATACGTAATTGCTATCATGTATTGGGATGATCATGGCAAGCACTGAACAAAAATCTTTACATGCATCATTGCATTTATTTCTTACAAGGTCCAAGAGGGAGTTACCATTATTATTCTTAGTTCATTTACAAGGAAATCTAAGTTTTAGAGATGAAAAGTAACTTGGTCAGCGTCACAGAAACAAAAATTGTTGCTGAGAGTCAAACCTGAGTATATTTGATTCCCAAGCTCAAATGCTAAAAGTCGGTCTCTTCTCACAGACATGAGAAATAGTTTATTTGTGAGGATACATTAGAAACAATCATATTAAGGTAGGGTACTCAAAAGAAGTCTCTCTTCTTCCCTCCCTTTCAGAGTTAACACATGATACTCAATCATAGCTCACACATGTCCACTACCAAGACATAGATGTTAGTAGCCTCTGTCCTTCATTACCTTCTTATCAGTTCTTCAAGAGGGTGGGAATTGAGAGAGCCATTTAGAATGGTACCAGTAGTTCTTCCTGGCATATCTTCTCCTACTACCTTGAGTCTTTCCCATTTGGAAAATCTGTTGACTTCATACTCACCGACACTCTGTGGAAGTACAATACTAAGCACTGATGGCATTTGCCATCTCTTGTGCCACAAGGTGTTGGTGTAGAACTAACTTCTGGCCTTGTACTTTGAAGAACCCCACAAATAGGTCACCTGCCTCTCTGGGTCATACCTTGAGGTGGTATTCAGTTAAGCACAAAACTTCCACAAGCCTCTGTGATCCCTGTGTTAAGAAATTTGAGTTGGGTCCTATTAGGTTTCAAAGGCTGAATTCTCCGTAATTGAAGTAACTATTTTTTTTTTTTTAGGTCATTTTTAGGTAGATGACAGGAGAGTAAACCACATTAAGGATCTGAGTTGCCATAGCCTAGCTTTTAGAAATCAGTTCTGTTCTTTGTCCTTACTGAAATCTGTGCTTGTTCAAATGCCACTCACCTTGTAGGCCCCTCCCTGTTGTGCTTTCTCATGGGCCCTTCTGCTTGTGTTAGTAGATAGATATTGATATCAATTAATTATTATAAGGTCCTTTTTTTCTTCTCACATTGGTATTTGAAAACATACCTTTAAAATGGAAGCAAATGGGGCTGGGAGTATGGCCTAGTGGCTAGAGTGCTTGCCTCCTACACATGAAGTTCTCAGTTCGATTCCCCAGCACCACATATATGGAAAACGGCCAGAGGGGGCGCTGTGGCTCAAGTGGCAGATGCTAGCAAGAAGAGCAAGAAGAGGCCAGGGACAGTGCTCAGGCCCTGAGTCCCAGGACTGGCCAAAAAAAAAAGGAAGCAAATGAGCATCTCAATCTAGGAGCAATCACAGCGAACCTCCACCCAACCCTCACCCCAGGGGTAAAACACGCTGTTTTGAACAAGATCTTTCCTCACCAGCTGTCTTAAGTCACCTCCTACTGAACTTAGGGTTGAAGATTCAGGGTCATGAGGGAAAGAAAACAGTAATTAACGGGAAAAAGTTGATTGAGCGGATTTTTTCCCCATAGTCTGATTGGAACATGACTGCCTGTAGCTGAGCACCATACATAAAGTTAGGTCCACCCTCATATGTCATTAGCCAAACATTTCTTAATGGAATGCATTTTTTTCAAACATCTGCTTTTGTAATCAAATGTGGTCCTAGAGATAGGTCGGCTCACTAAAATAAGAACCCACAAGAAAAAAAAAAGTGCCCATATTTCTGTCCCAATCCAGTTTATAATGGTCCCTGATTGGCTCACTTCATTTGTAGCTCCTAAAATTAATTTTAAGCACCTCCTCTCAGGGATCAGATCATTATTAAAATAAAGACAGCAACAGGGAGTGAAACAGAAATGTTTGCAATGCTCCCTTTTTAATTGACAGTGATAAGTTGTCATGGCTATGTAATATTATCAGCAGGTCCTGTACCTCTCTTTCTGAGGGTTAAGCCACAAGCAACAGGCAAGCGCAGGCATTTACCATGGGAGGGGATGCCCTTCATGCCTCTTTTGTGTTAGTCTCTGGAGGAGGTTTTTATTTCAGGGTGTCTCAAACCATTTTTTTTTTTTTTGGTGTTTTATTAGCTGTGTCTTGACTACCTCCTACAAACTGAAGGACAGCTTAGGGTTATTAAATGTGTTCTTATGCGTATTTTTATCCATTGTTAACCTTAGCTAAATGCATGGGAGGGCGCAGATCTCCCCCCTTTTCTCCATTGTTGCCCATATTCGTTAAAGAAATTATTCCCCTTGACATTTGTTTAGGCTGCACTTTGATAAAATGCTGTCTATGATCCACTCTCTTAGCGTGGCACACAGCAGACTCCTATAGATTTATTTCTCTTTGCATTATCTTATCTTTCTTTCTAGCATATTTGGGCTTCCTTTTCATATTTTAAACTATATTTTGGGGCTTAGACAGATCACCTTAGTAATTGTATACTGAAGTGTGACAGGGTTCTAAAGATAATTTTGCAAGTCTTCAGTACATACTTAACCCCGCTAAATGACCAAGGATGCATTTATATACAAGTCTCATGCTGTCTGTTAAGAGGCACAAAGGATGGATTAAGTACTGAAAGTGATTTCAAACTTCTGGGAACTTTATTCAGATTGATGGGGGAGTAACAATTTTTGAAGCAAGATAAATCTCACCTTGGATCTAGTGTATGTAAAGGGGAAATCATAAGAGTTTTTTTCGTTGTGTTTTCAGTATCTATCCAAGTATTGTTGCTAGTATATTTACTAACTTTAAAAAAAGTGCATCACAATTGCAAATGTTCCATTTCTCTCAACTTTTGAATGGTTAAACCAAATTTCCCCAGGGGCTAGGGAGCTGAAATTCTTAATTTAAGCCTCCTCATCTATTCCAGTGTTGATCAATTTCTCACAACAGGCTATTGTGTTTTTCCAGTGACATATTTTCATTAAGTGCTCTATGTTGGATATCTCAGTACACTGACTCCCAAGATTTATAAAAGTATAATCTGATATAAGCGGGCAAGATAAAGTTACTCTTAAAGAAATTATGTCCATTATCGCCCACTCTAAAAAAAAAAACACCTGAATCTTAAAGCAAAAATGGTGAAAACCTGTAAATATACAAAATTTATCTCATAGTCTTTAAATAATTAGTAAAATGCATCAGCTTTATAAGGAGTGGACTCTTGCTCAACACTAGCACTCTACCACTTTGAGCCACAGATCCACTTATTGTTTTCTGGTGGTTAATTGGAGATAAGAGTCTCACTGACTTTCTTGCCCTGTCTGGCTTTGAACGACGATCCTCAGTTCTCAGCCCCCTAAGTGGCTAGTATTACAAGCATGAGCCACCAGTGCCTGGCCTTAAGTATACTTTTATGAAAAGAACTTTATATGTTTTTTTGAGATATATAATAATTGAAAATAATTTGATTTGGAGATTATTTGTTGATAAAATCTGTAAAGAATTGGGAATTGATCCTTTTTCCCCTCTAATAGTACAATAATAATAAATTAGTTTATTGTTCCTGGGGCTAAAGCTTAGCGGTAGAACACTTGCTTAGCATGAACAAGACCCTTTGATCTCTAGCACCACAAAGAAGAAGAAGAATGATTAATTTGGACTTTTTATAATATCATAAAAGGAAAACTTAAGGGTTAAATTCATAAAAAACCAAATTACAGTCTCATAGGGCAAAGGGAGCTCATAAATATCATTCATTGGGTTGATGATAATGGTTAGTAGTAAAGTTATGGGACACTAAAATTATACCTAGAAGATGAAAATGCGTTGCAAGGGCCAAAAGTACATAGGACGCTTAGCATGTCTGCCCTTTGATCTTAAGGGAGATACTGCCTCTCTTTTCAACACTAGTCACTGTACAAGATCCTTGAAAGATCTCAGGGAAGGAAATAATGTCTTTAGTTATAAAAATATTTTCTTAGCAAACAAATGGTTTATCATGTCATTAAGATTTCTTTATCAGCATTTAAAATGGCTGTACATAGCTATAGAAAACTAAGTACAGAGGCATGACACAATTTATTATGAATTCCCAATTATCCTCAGATTGCTCTTTTAGGTGTTTTCCATGAAGCAGAGCTTCATTTAGACACTTCAGCTTGGGGGAAGAGGGTAAAATACCGCAGTTGCCTGTGTGTTGTAGTAAGTGTTTAGCAGGTCACAAGTGGGCTTGCCCTGACTGGAAGTCTGCACAGCGTCTCCAGGGCGGCCTCCTGTACAGTGTGCACTATGGAGGAGTGGCCAGCATGTCTGCCATCTCAGGATGCTATCCAGAAGGAGACAGTGCTATGAAGCGGCAGAGTAGTGCTGCTGCTGGCAGTCCAGACTGCCCTGTTTTTCTTTTGGCAAGTGGAGATATTTCCTGACATGTTGTGCTGCTCACACATCTGCCTGAGCCTCAGACAGAAGCTCTTACTGCCAGGCATTAGTGGGGCAAATCCCTGCAGTGGAAAGGGGGAACATTTGAGATTGAAATAATGACCACCTTGTCCAAACATCTGGAGGGAACCAGGTCTAGTGATGAGGATTAAAGAAAAGGCAATGCAGAATCTGGACCAGGCTGGGAACTTGTATCCACAGAAAGTACCCAGTGGAGAGGCTGGAAACCTCAGGTCACCCAATGTCCCTAGAAGGATTCCCAAAGGACTAGCACCTTTGGTTGGAGTCGAGGAAGACTTAAAGAAACATGCACAAGTAAGGCACTTCTACTTCAAAAAATATGCCCAAAAGATCCTAGGTTAAAATTTGTGACAAATGTGCCCACAAACCTAGACACTCAAGGTAGGAGGAGGCAACCTTAGCCTCCTGAAGAGACAGCGATGACAGAAAAGACAGAAAGTGAAGCATTCTCATTTTTTAAAAGTGAGAAGAAACCAGGAACTGTGGCTCAAATCTCTAACTCTAGCAACTTGAGAAGCAGAGATCAGGAACTGCAGTTTTAAGCCAGCCCAGGAGAGGGGGAAAAGATAGCTGGGAACAATGGCAACATGCCTGTTATCCAAGAATTCAGGGAATCATGAATAGGAGGACAACAGTGTAGTGCCATCCCAGGTATAAAGTGAAAATAGCCAGTGTAAAAAGAGGCTGGTGCAGTGGCTCAAGTGGTAAAGTCCTTTCTTAACAAATGTATGGCCTTGAATTCAAGCCCCAGGACTGCCAGAAGAAAAACAAACAAACAAAACCAAGTAAGAATGCTGTTTTTAACATTTTGGAGAAAGTAAAATATGAACTTGTCTGTTACTTGAACCTACATTTTGTGAGTATCCACTGTGTGCTCAGAGCTCTTCTAAAAACTGGAAAATTGATGGTCAAAGATATTGCTGTGGAAAAAATTAGTGTGATAAACAGATCCTTGACTGGAATATAAGGTGGCAGGTGGGGAGCCATTCTAAGAGGGAGCTACTAGAGAGA
Source organism: Perognathus longimembris pacificus (assembly GCF_023159225.1). Taxonomy (NCBI): domain Eukaryota; kingdom Metazoa; phylum Chordata; class Mammalia; order Rodentia; family Heteromyidae; genus Perognathus; species Perognathus longimembris. The sequence continues at coordinate 34,375,033 of NC_063170.1, forward strand.
GCTTCTCTGCGGAGGACACATGGGAGTACAAATCTGGAGGATGAGGAGCCCTGCTAAAAGCTAAGCCTGAGGGAAGAGAACAAAGTTAGCATTTACTAATTGAATTGAAAATAGACCTGTTGATAATTCTTCCTGCCCAGAGGGGGAAAAATGGCTCTTGAAAAAAGGTAATAATACTTGATATTGAAATTGCTGCAAGTTTTGTTGGGTTTACTTGGAGATTTAAAATGTATTGGCAAGTGGGTGTATGTATGTATGTATGTATGTATGGATGGATGGATGATGGAAGAAAGTGTCTTAGAAATCAATGCTCAGATTTATTCTTCTTATAATGTGTAGCTGGATCTATGAAACATTGAAGGATCTTCTCTCCGAGGACACAGTATATAGATCTCAGTGATTCTGACACAAAGTACTTAGACTATTATGAGAGTTGACTGGGTAGTTTATTCTCAACATTTGTAATTTCTTCCCATAGAGATAATAATTTGTGGCTCATTTCCATTGTAAATATCAATTGTTTGTCTGTTTGTTTTCACCAGACAGGAAGCACTACTTGCAGCAATCAGTGAGAAGGATGCAAACATTGCTTTGCTGGAATTGTCTGCCTCTAAGAAGAAAAAGACTCAGGAAGAAGTAATGGCACTCAAGCGAGAGAAAGATCGGCTAGTGCATCAGTTAAAGCAGCAGGTGGGGTGCCCTGCATGAAAGGTGTGTCTTGCTGGGTTCAGGGCCTCAGTGCTTTCTCTGGGTTTAGCCACTCTTCATTTTTCCATGTCAATCCTGCAGGCTGAAGCATCCTCAAACAGGTAGGAGCACAAATGCCCAAAGTTAGTGCTGGAGCACCATTTTATTGCTTTTCTGTGTTTATGCGCATGTTGGCTGGGCCTGGGTTTGCAATCAGCGCTGTTTTCCTTTCTTTTCTATTGGCATCATCTCCCCAGAAATAGCTCTCTGCTCTCTACCTTCCAGTGGACTTTGACATCTTAGTTAAACTCTGCAAACTCCCAGTTAAATTATGGACACCTTCATTCCTTTTGGACCTGTTGTCTTCTATCTTGCTCACTTATATAAATGACTTGCCTCATCCAGTTCTTTAGGTTTGTTTCTATACTTCCAACTTGGTTCTTCAACTGTTTCCTCCAGAAACTTTCAGCTGAGGAACATCTCCCTGCCTCTAGTATTGCCAAGGCCAGGCTTAGAGACTTCCCAGCCCTTATTCAGCCTAATTTTTTAATCAGCATTTTTTGCCCCATGATCTGGTGGTGTTTCCTCCTTATTAGGCCATTGTACTTGTTTTAAAGGAAATGGAAAGAGAGGTTTAATCTTAACTCATGCAGAAAGTTCGTTGCTTTTTGGAGGGTTTTCTGGAAGTAGCTGAAATGAAACCTGCTAATAGTACTCATTACATCATTACAAAAACACTTAACATCTTAGCAAGGGCCATGTGTGGCTCCAAAACTCTCTAAGCCATGCACAGTTGCTATGTAGAGTGTCCACATTGATTTCAGTACCCAGGACTGGCTGTGTGCTTGCTAAGGCGATCTATGCAGAGTGCATTTATATAGAGGTATGCACTCTTGCTTTGCAAAGAAGCCAACCCTTTCACTACTCCGGAAAGTAAAGGCATCTTTGACCTTGAACCAGAGTCCATTTCTCTTAGGCTGCCTTACTGAAAGACAGAGAGACACCACAACCATGCCTGGGTACCCTCTCCTCACAGAGGGAGGGTCTCAGTCACTGCCAAACATTGGGTCATTCCATAGAGCGCCATGCTTTGCTGTTGCTGGCCCCCGGGGACTGGGGACTGCTTACATTTGACCTCTTTGTTTGGAGCTGTGCACCTTCAACACTGGGGTTTCTTCCTACTTGGCCATAGAAAGTCAAGATGAACCTCCTTCTTTACTGTCCCCTAATTCCTTTCCTGTGCCCCTGTACCCTCCGCTCCTACACCTAACCATTGTAGCTTTCTCCCACAGGTTTATAGACCTAGGAAACAGCCCCCGAGCTCGAATATACCATGCACTTGTGATGCTGGCTACAGCCCAGATATTACGGCCAAGTACCACGGGTCCAGCTACGATGCTTACATGTTCCAAAGGTCTCAGGTCAGTCAGCTGTTAAGGAGATAATTGCCCCCACCATAGGGGTGGGGTGGGGGTAAATAAGAGCCACATCCTATCTTGACCTTCACCTCTTTTGAAAGATTTCTAGTGCTTGGTAGCATAAAATCTGAGACCATTGATACCAGCCTCATATCATGACTTGCAATGTGGTTTCATTTACTGTAGCTTTATCAATGTTCCCAAGCCTGATGGGGCTGCAAAGCCAAGTATCCAGGGCATTACTGCCAGTCAGAGTGGATTTTGTTTTCTCTCTCTCTCTCACACACACATATACATACACACACACACTTCCATATGTCCCTCTACTTTTCTCATTAAAAAAATTTTTTTTAAGCTGCTATTTTTCTCTACATTAGGAAAATGCACTCCTCGGTGCTGGTAAGGACTGAGTGAAGCCCTTTGGTTTGCTCCAGGGAAACTGCACAAAGGCGTCATTCTTTGTGACAGATTCAGTTTGCATATCATGGGGCACGTTTAGGAAATCTTGGCTGTGCAGAGTTATGCTCTCTCTTGTGCTGAGGCAGAGTCTGAAGGGTTGTGGCAAAAGAAGAGCAGAGGATGTGAATGGACTCCTTGATGATGTGGTTTAGGTTTGAAACTTTTCCTCACATCTTATCTAGCAAAGAGCAAGAAATATCTCATGAATTTAAGTATCCTTATCACAACTGATAAGGATTCTAAGAATAATGGTTAATTGCTTGTAAAAGCAATTCTCTTTTGTCCAGTGTTTACTGTGGGCAAGAATCTGTCTCTAGGATCCCTTGAGGATTTTCGCCACAACCCTGCAGTGCAGGACTAAGATTATCTCTCTTTTGGAGGGAGCATAACTGAGGTTCACAATGTGGCACTAACCAGCCTGAAGTCCCATAACTTGTGATAAGCCAAAAGCTTCAGATCATCTACCTGGCTCCCATGTTCTCTAGCAGGTTCAGGAAAATGACTCAGAGTTACAAGCAAATCTTTGAGATTCCCTTTCCTTTCAAAATCTGAAGATGCTCAAAACCCCAGCTATTCATAAAGAGTGGGTTCTGTCTGGAGTTCTTTAGTGAAGCAGTTGTATCACATCAGCAGTAATGGGAGCTCTCACCATGCACTAGGCATACATAGGCCTTTGCATACATAAACTCACACCCAAACTCCTACGAAGGAGTCATCAGAGACATCTAGCACTTTGCTGAGGTCTCACAGTTGCACATACATACTCTGATGCTTGCAGACTCTTTCCTAAACAATACTGAAGGAATTTTACAGACAACATCTAGAGTAGGAATGCTTGGGTTGAATCTTGTTTTTAGCACTTGCTAGGTGATTACAGACACTTCTCTTTCTCCATCTGTACCTTGGATGGTAACCTGGTTCAAAGTGTTGTTGTTTTTTTTTTTAAGTAAAAAGATATGTGAACTGCTTTGGACATGCCTAGCGTATAACAGGTATGATTGTGTGTGTGTGTGTGTGTGTGTGTGTGTGTGTGTGTGTGTGTGTGTGCTGTACTTCTGCTAACCACTGCTAGTTAATAACACCCTAGCCCTCAGAGGTAGTTTTTGTTTCATAATTACTGTTTCCCACATAGCTGGAGGTTGCAGCCCATTGAGCTCATACTGTTGACCTGTATCAGGAAGGACAGACAGATGCTGTCACCCACCCTTGCTAGCTCTCCTCTCCTGAAGCTCAAGTACTTGGGTAGCAGAGAATATACATATCAGAAGTCCTAGATCCCAGCTGCTTGCTCACTCTGAAATGAGCCCATAGTGCTCATTAAATTTTGCTTGGTTTGTGTGTGAAGCCCATAGAGAACTGTTGTCTTTCCCTCATGTCTGACTCGGTAGGAAGCAGGCCAGTAGGAATGGAAGCTCTATGGTTCTACTCTGTTCAGTTTCTACACAAAATGAGAGGAAGTGGTTCATGAGAGAGACCATGTTGTTTGAGCTGCCTCCTGAACTGAACTTATGCAGCAAGTCTCTCCATTTCTCACAGCATCTCAGGAAGCTGAATAGGAATAGCTCAGCAGCTACCATAGTAATTGTGTTTTGCCAGTCACAGAACCTCCTCTCTCAGTGAACATTGCTAAAAGAACCTATGTTGTATAAAAGAGCAGTTACCACCTACAAGACTTTATGCCAAGTGCTTTATGTATATGTACATTTGTAAACATTATCACACTTTCCCTCATAATCAGCCAATGTATTGTGTTCTTTCTATATGTTTAGCTCTCTGCTGGGTGCTGGGGATTCCTCTGTGGCAGATATTTTTCCTGGCACAATGAGAAAAGCATCATCATTATTTTTTAACTGATCAAACCAAAGGTCTAATAGACGATATGACTTCAGCACCATCATACCACTCATTCTTATATTGCAGGATGACTCCCTAAAGCAGTACTGCCCTTCAGAGATTAGTCCCAAGATCTCAGAAATGATATCAGAACAACCTAGTCTCAGTGCCTAGCCTCTGACTTGCAGTAGTATCAGGGGGAGAGGAATTGGAGCTTGGTGATACCAAGTGTTTCACTGGTATTTAACTCAATAAGCATTTACTATGTGACAGTGTTGGCCATTTTTGGAATGCCCAGATTAAATGAAGACCTTTTCCTCTTTTTAATGGTGGAAGAAAAGCAATAAACAATGAACAAAGTAAATTATAGAGTAGAGAAAAAGTAAAGTAGAGCCTAGGCTAAGGGAGAGCTGGGAGAGCTGGGATGGATGTCAGGGAGGTACTGAGTTGCTAGCGACAATTCCACATAGGCTGGACAGGAAGAACCCTAGGGGAAAGGACACATGGAACAAAGGCTTGAAGGAGGTGACAGAAGAGGAAGCCAGGGAGCCATCTGGAAAGAATGTTCCAGCAGATCGGACAGCCAGTACAAAGACTTTGACAGGAGCACGGTTACTGAGCAGCAGAGAGGTTAGTGTGGCCGGTATGAGTGAATGGTGGATTTGTCAAAGCAGTAAAGGGAGGGAATGGGCTTTAAGGGACTCTCATATAGGACCTGCTGAGAGTGGTGTGTTCTGAAGTAGAAGTTGCCTGTAATGAGGAAGCCGAATACACTGTCCTCACAGCCTCAGAATAAAAGGGCACCCTCCTTTACTACTCTGGACCACTTGTGGAAGGCTGCCCTAGTAAGCCCACTCTGCACTGCCCCCCCCTTTCCAGGGCTGCCAGAGGCTTAGCTTGCATTTTTAAGATGCATTGACACTTCTGTGAGGGATGCCAGAATTCTCCTGTCACATCTAAGGAGATTTTCAGGTGGTGTGGGAAGAGGGCTCTTTGATGCATGCTCTCCCTAACTTTCTTTCTTTTTTTGGGGGGGGCAGTCCTGGGGCTTGGACTCAGGGCCTGAGCACTGTCCCTGGCTTCTTCTTGCTCAAGGCTAGCACTCTGCCACTTGAGCCTCAATGCCACTTCTGGCCATTTTCTGTATATGTGGTACTGGGGAATCGAACCCAGGGCCTCATGTATACGAGGCAAGCACTCTTGCCACTAGGCCATATCCCCAGCCCCTCTCCCTAACTTTCTGAACATCTTAGCCACTCACTGAAGTCGTACATCCTTCGTGTCAAGAGGCTTGCAGATAGACAGGAGTGGCCACTCCAGTACCATCAGCCTGTGCATAGGGTTGACCAGGCCTACAAGAAGTATAACTGGCAGCCAGGCAAGCCAGTTAGTTATACTTACCAATTCTTTTCTAAAGATAAATTTCTTGTTACAGTCCTTACTCTCCAGCCCTCGCTGATTAAAATCCTTTCTTGACTTCTGTATGTAGCTAGTAGGATAAAAAGACTCAAACCAGTGTAAGCACCACCTTACACATGCTACCCAGAGCATGTTTCCCTCTTTCCTTCACCTGGCTAATGCCTATTCCTCCGTTCAATCTCAGTCCAAGATCACTTCTTCAGAGAAGCCTGGGAGTTTCTCAGTTGGATGAGATTCTCCAATTTGGCCTTTTGTAGTACATGTGTATCTACTTTATAGTAATTGTACCAGATGAAATTTTGCATATGTTTTTGTGGTGATTTTGAATAATAATTATCTTCCCTGCTAGTTTATGAGCTCCATGAGGACTGAAAACATGGTCTCATAACTTTTCTGATTCATCCTTTATCCCCATTCCTAGCACAATTTCAAGCTTATAGTAAGTATAGGACAGTAAGTAATCACTTACTATCCTTTTCACTTTAAGTTTTTTTTTCTTTCTGTGTATGTGGTGCTGAGGAGTCAAATCCAGGGCTTCATGCATGCTAGGCAAGCACTCTACCATTAAGCCACATTCCCAGACCCTATCCTTTTCACTTTAGACAAGACTTAACGTGGTAATTTTCACTTCCCTATTCACAGCACACTCCACCAATCAGTAGGAGGGATGTAAGAGTGAGATCTGTGTGGTTGGATGGATGGCTTGTCCTTCCTGCTAGACCTTTACAGGAATCCCTGCTCCCAGGCCTGAATTTTCTGAAAGGGTGACCATGTCGACACTTTTCTCCAAATCTCTTTTATCATATTCTACTTCAGATCCCTCCTGTGGCTTAGATTTTCTTGAATGAAATGTCACTCTGTTCCCAGTGTGCCTGAGAACTCTTGTTATGAGTGGAACTCCTCCATCTGACCCTGAAATTTTGTATCTCATAAATCAATTTGCCTAGAAATACCTTAACTCTTGTTAAGCATCTATCAGAAAAGCCAGAGGTAATATGAAGTAAGCTCAGAAATTCCAGCTATGCCTAACAGTGAAAAAATCCTTATGATGTTCCTCAAGTGTTGACGTTTTGGTTGTTTCTAGTGCTAAGAGAATACAGATTGCCTTTCTGTTCCTTATTGGATTAAAAAAAAATAAAAGATTAAACATAGGTTGATAGAATAGGAATCTAAAGGTAGATCCAACTTGTATTTTCTTCCTGCTTTTATTTCTTTAAAGCACACACTTTTTACTCTACCTCTTTAAAAAAATCTGGCACCCAGATTTATGCAATTTGGGAAGAGCTTTCAATTGGGAATGAATTAAGTTTTGGTTTTGTTCTTTCTCAAGGGATATGATTCTAAAAATTATTATTAAAAGTTACTATCTTCTTTAGTGTCTTGGATTCAATTCCCCAACTCTCTTCCTCCTCCCTCAGAGAAGGAACTTACTTCAAAATAATTAAGTCTGAAATCATTGGATTTGCCTGCTGCTAAAGAGTTTTTGAAGAAAGCTTAAAACTAAATCCTACCCCGTAAGCTTTATTCCCAAATGCTTCCCTGTTGCTGAAGCACTGATATGCACATCCTTGATGAAAATGCCTTTTTAAATGAGGGCCAGACACCATTGTTTAGTGAAAATTAGAACCAGCTTATTTCTCAGAACCAGTTAGAATACTTCTGAGATCAGAGATAAATTGTACTTGGTTTTCTTTTCCCTTTCCTACCAGTTGTGGGCATTACTTTCAGCCACCAGGAACTATGTCGGTCATTTGGGATCCGGAAGGAGTTCTGATGAGAGGATGGACAAGTCTATTGGCTCTCTCTTTCTCCTCGGCACAAGTCCTGGGCAATCTGTTTGGGAAGAGCCTTCCCTGACTGGTGTTGTCTAAAAGTACTAGGAATGTCTTCAAGGATGAGCTAGACAGATGTGGCCAAGAGTGGGAGAAGGCAGAGACTGTGCTTGAAGGTGTTCAGGAGAAACACTTCAGGATGGCATCTTAGTCTCAATCCCATCATAGCCGAGGCGGACCCATGCTGTGAGGGAAGACAGAAACATACCAGTGGGGGGCTAGCTGTCCTCTCCCTGAGGCCAAGGGTTTGTGCTGCCCCCTTACACATCCCTTGTAGGGTATGTAGATGACTTTTAATTACCCTTTGCAGTTCAGAAGGTGAGCACAATTAAACAGCAGTGGAGGAACTCCATGAAGTAGGGTTCCCATAGCCTCCTGTTGTGTTTGGATGAGTTCCAGAAAGGCTTGATTTGATCCCAGTGTTTAAATGCATCACAGACTTTCACCAGATCCAATTGCCGAAATGCAAATGCATTGGTTGTTACAACAGCCTCACTTTGGGCTAATCTGTTCCTGTCCCCCTGGTATAATCTAGTCACATCTCTATCTTTGACTTAAGTGCAAAATGCCTTTGAAGTGTGCTCTGAAGAACACTTTTTTTTTTTTTTAAAGGAAAGCCTCAGATTCCTTCTCTTCCAGGCTAAGGCCAGCTGTTTTCAGGGTGGTAAACCCTGAACTGCTTGGAGATATTAGTCTTGTCTTAATGCCCTATAGTAAGGCATGATGCTAATCTGCTCTCTTAGCCTGGAAACATTTCTTTCCCTAGGCTGGTACTTCACCCTCAGTTCTCAAGAGTCCATCCAAATCACCAGCTGTGATATAAAATGTGCTCAAAGACAGAGGAGGCGAAACACATTCTCAGTGGTTACATTTATTTCTCAAATCCCTCTTAGAAAGAATCCTTCCAGCTAATCTAGCTGACTCAAAAGGACCAACTTCTGAGTGTCATGAGAAGGCCTTGCTCTGTGGAAGCCAAGGGTTTTAAAACATCACTTTAGTCTCTTTCCCCAATCATGGGTGGAGCCCCTTGGGTATTTGTTAGACACTCTTTAGCTACAGGAGATGACTTGGTCCTTGAATACTAGGATCTTATCTATCACCAGAACAAAGATACAAACTGACTTTTTTTTGGTATAAAAGTGATACTGAAATATTAAAGAAAAATCTTTCTTTTTCTAAGAGTTCAAAGAACACTCTGTAGAATTAGACATTTCTGTGATTGGCAATTAATAGCCTATCTTTTTTTTTGCAAATGCCTATCCAAACCATGATGCTTCTCTCAAGTTTTCAAGGACCCTAGAATAATTTGCTACTATAGTTTTGGATGTGAGGTGGCTCCTCCTGCCACCCAAAGGCTCATGTGTTAAAGCCTTGGTTTCCACTTGGTGGTGCTATTGAGAGGTAATTGGACCATGAGGTCTTCTCCTTAGTTAATGGATTAATCCCCTGATGGGTTCATAATAGGATCCATTATTGGTAGGGGGTGGAAAGTAGGAAGTGGGGGCCTCGGGAAAGGAAGTGTGTTGGTGAGGCTTGACCTCCAAAAACAGACCTTATCCCCAGTCCTTTCTGCTTCATGGCTACCATGAGGTGAACAAGTCTGCTCCACCATGCCCTTCCCCCACAACCTACCCCACTCTGGGCCCAGAAACAATGGAGGTAGCAGGTATGGACTGAATTCAACCTGTGAAAACATGAGCCAAAATAAATCTTCTTCCTTTTAATGGCTTTTCTTAGGTATTTGTCACAGCAACCAAAAGTTTAGCACACTCATTATAGAAGAAAATAAAACAAAACAAAAAGACGTATTTACTCTGCTTTTTAAGATTACCTTTGATAAGACAAACTTTACATTGTGTTCCCCTGCTTTTAGAAATATATGGTATGAAGCCAGATGTGGTTCACACTTGAAATCGTAGCAACAAGCAGGAGATTTGAGAATTTCAGGTCAAACCTGTACTATATAGCCAAAGCTGACCTTCAATCAAAAGTAAAAGCTAAAACACAAAACAAACAACAACAACAAAAAGTGACAAAAGAAGATATGCATGAAGTGGGTCTGACTTTTATACTTCAGAGAGATTTGCTTGTTTTGTATTAGAAACCTGAAGCATTCCACAGAATCTAGGGTTGAAGAGCAGGCTTCAGCCGAAGGTGACTGAAGGTGACTGAAACAGAGACGAGCATGTAAATGCCAAGACAGTCTCTCCTATGCTGTCACTTGCCCTTCTTTTTATTCAAATTTCACATCTGTGCTCTATTTTTAAGCATTTATTCTTTAAGTGATAACGCATGTTTTACCGAGCCTCTTATTGGATTAGGCATGTTCAAAATCCCCTCAATTTTAACCAGTTCATTACCACCTCGGAAAACAGTCAGCCCCACCACCAGGGCAGAGCTGCTTGCCTCTCTGGGTAGGAGGAATCCAGCTGGTATTCTGTATGGATTGGTGGAAGTGGGGCTCTAAGAGTTGCATTATTTCAGGAAGGCTGTCATTCAGGTGTAATGTGTGTGGGCTGTTTCTCTTCATCGGTTTTTTTCTGCTCACATTTCAGAACAATAACATTTTTTGAGCTCTCACTGTATAGTTGGTACTGAGCTAGGATTTAAGATACATTATCTCACTCAAGCCTCACCACAACCCTGAAAATGAGGTGTTAATAATCAGAGATGAAGGAACCAATGTCCAAGAACTGTGCCAAGCCCAGTGCTGGAGAGGGGTAAAGTCTACGGTGGACCCAACCAAAAGACTCCCATGATCTCAAGAGTGGCCCTCAAGTTGCTTATAAACTGGGACTTAAAAGAAGCATAAAAAGAAGGCATTATTCTGTGACCCTGCATACTTTTCCTGGTCCCTCTAGCTTGGCTCCAGCTGGCTCCAGATGACCTAAGGCCACTGTGTGCAGCTAGGAAGGGTGATTTATCTCTTCCTGCATCAACAGGCATCACCTGCTGCTACTGGAAGGAGGAGGCACACAGACTCCATCAGGTGTGCTCTGTTTTCTAGGAAGTGTTGGCACCTTTGGGGTTTCGTTCGCAAGGTATCTGCTTGCAAGGGCTTTTTTTTTTTCTTCTTTAGTTTTTCATTTTTCTTTTTCGTCATTTAACCTATAAAAACTGGTTTCTCCTGGTCCCTTTCTCTCTGTCCTTCCCTCTCTCTTTTCCCTCCCTCCTATAATTAAAAGTCTTTTCAGGCTGTCTTCACCTTATCATTTCAAATGAACTGAAAAAAGACCCTACTTCCTGCCCTTGTGTCCTTCTGATGCTGAACTTCAGAAAGGAAGAAAAGCCCTTTTCACTCCCTTTCTGCTTCCTACTCCCTGAATAACTGTGCTCACATCACCCTGATGTTGTCGGGGACCAGCATTGTTGTGCAAACTAGTCTGTCCTTTGCTGGCTTTTGCAAGAACAGGATTCCTCTAGCTCTGTTCTGCTTCCAGACAGTCAGCAGACACAGAACGGAAGGCAGCCTGCAGTTGTCTTTGCTCTTACTTGACTTTGCATTCTTTTTGGGGAAGACACTTTCTTCTGTTTCATTCTTCTGGAGCTTGCTGATGGCAGATTTAAAAATTCCAGGCTCTCCCATGTTTATTGGTTTTTCTTTAGTTTTACTGCATAATTATAAACTGTATTAAAAGTCATCGTGATTTAATTTTTGTAACCTTCCTTATTATGGAGATGAACTTTTCCAAAGTTAAAAGCTATAGATAAATCTTTTATCATAAAATGATATGTGCTCATCATAAAAACTCCAAAAAATACAAAGGAGAAAATTTAAAAATACCCATAATCCCAGCACTCAGAAATAACTCATTAAGATTTATAGTTTCTTACATTTCATGATCTTACAAATATTCAAACAAATATATGACATAGTACATTATAAGGATTTTTTAGCCTTTTAATCATTTAATGTTGTATGTATTTCCTCATGTCCTAGAAAGCCTTCAAAAAGATATTTCTCGGTTTATGATTTTTATCATTGCATAATTAATTTTATCATTCCCCTATGCTTGAGATTTCAGGGTTGTTGTTTTTTTTCTCATTTTTGACTTTTATAACCATGCTATGATGAACATTATTTTTGTTTGGTTGTTATGCTTTTTTTTTTTTTTTGGCCAGTCCTTGGACTCAGGGCTTCCTTTTGCTCATGTTTAGCACTCTGCAACTTGAGCCACAGCACCACTTCTGGCCGTTTTCTGTATATGTGGTGCAGGGGAATCGAACCCAGGGCCTCATGTATACGAGGCAAGCTCTCTTGCCACTAGGCCATATCCCCAGCCTGCTTTTTTTTTTTTTTTTTTTTTTAACCAGTTCTGTGGCTTACTCACATCCTCTGGCATTTTTACTCATTGCTGGTTCTCTGCCACTTAAAGCTATATCTCCAATTCTGACTTGTTGTTTACCTTTTAAAATGCTGGTCCTGGGGCTTGAACTTGGGGCCTGCGCACTTTCCATGAGCTTTTTTGCTCCAGACTAGCTAGTACTCTTGCACTTGAGCCACAGCTCCACTTCTGGGTTTTGGATGATTAACTAGAAATAAGACTCTCACAGACTTTCCCGCCTGGGATGGCTTCAAACTGCCTTCCTTACAGCTTCCTGAATAGTTAGGATTATAGGCATGAGCCGGCAGGCTGGGATCCACTTCCAACATTGTCCTAGTTTCCAAGTTAATTGGAGGTAAGAGTCAATAATTTCCTGCCCAGGCCGGCTTTGAACTGGGACCTTCAGATCTCAGCCTCCAGAGCAGCTAGGATTACAGGCATGAGCCACCAGCATCAATCTGGGATGAACATTTTAATTTTATTTTTTGTTATTTTTCTTAAGATTAATGTTTAGCAATTCGATTAGTGGCGTCCTGGATATTTGCTATAAGATTTTAAAGAATTAAGAAATAGCCCTCACCTACAAATGTATTTGACATTTATAAATGTTTAAAAAAATTTCCAAGTGCTTGTGTTGATTCTGGCAGTCTAGGCTGTGTAGTAAGCTGAGAGAGCAAAAGGCTGAAGAAGGCCTTCAGGCAGGTAGACCCTGGGAAAGGTGGCACTGCTCCACAGGCATTCACTGAGCACATACTATGCTTTACAAGATGCTGTCCTGGACACTGGGAATACTATTTTGTCTAAACAAATAAAGGACACAAAATTTTGCTTTAAGGAACATTATTTTTCTAGTGGAAGGGACAAGTTTAATAAAAATAAAGGCATCAAATATGTGGCATTTAAAGGACAGTAAATGCAATGGAGAAAAAGGAAGTAGTTGTAAAGGGAGATTTAAATAGAGTAGTCCATAAAGGACTCATGCAGAAACATTTGGACAAAGAACTACCATAGCTGAGGGAAGAGCCATGTAGAACCCTGAAGGAAAGGAGTGCTCAGTGGGAAGTGACCTCAGACAGGATACTTGGCTTTGCTGTTCTCAAATCTACTTCTCCCAGTGTAGTTGCTGAGTTGACAAGGTGGGGGAGCCAGAACCCCATAACACCGAAATACATACATACATACATACATACATACATACATACATACATACATACATATATTCATGTGCACATGAGCACACACATATATGCCTAAGTATATATATATATATATTTAAGTATATATGTATGTATATCTACAACAACCAAAACTACACTGTATTATCTCTGCTCTGATAATGGCTATTGGGAAATGCTCATTGGACATAGCAAGGAATATATATAAAATTTTATTTTATTTTTTATTTTTTGCCAGTCCTGGGGCTTGGGACTCAGAGACTGAGCACTGTCCCTGGCTTCTTTTTGCTCAAGGCTAACACTCTACCTCTTGAGCCGTAGCACCACTTCTGGCTTTTTCTGTTTATGTGGTGCTGAGGAATCGAACCCAGGACTTCATGCATGCTAGGCAAGCACTCTATCGCTAAGCCACATTCCCAGCCCCAGCAAGCAATTTTTATTCTGTTGCTTTTTGACAGTCTGAGAATGCAATTGTACAAAAAGGTTACGAGTTCAAGTTGGCCAGAAGGCTATCATCCCAGAAAACAACAAAAATCCACAAGAATGGCAACTTTGAATGTTAAAATAAAGGGGTGTGTTCTTCTGCCCAGAAACCTCTGACTATTTGATCATCTTGAAGCTGCTTTCTCGTGGGCCACCAACACAGCTCAGAAGCCAACCAGAAAGTCTGCTGCTCCGGGAGACCTGAGCATGCCAAAGCCATTTGGAGGCTAAGTTGGAAGGAGGGATGAAAGTCACAGAGCAGAGAAAGTTGCTGTTGACAGGCAACTCTGAGGCTTAGAGACCTGCGGCAGCCATTTTTAAAGTGTGGTGTTTAGACAACAAGCACTTGACCTCCTCAGGGAAGTCCTGGCAGATAGTGGAAAGGCTGGGACCTGAGCATGGGCTAGCGAAGTAAAGATTTCTAGTCAGCCCTTCCCCAGCACTCTGAGTAACTCATTTTGCTTCTCTCCTATAGGCTAGGTGTCCCCATTTGTAAAATAGAGTGAATAACATACCCCTGGTGAGGCCTGTTGGCGATTTGGTGGCCTGAGAGGATGTCAGTACATGTACACCCACAACACATGGTGCACTTGATTGACAGTAAGGAGGCTGAATAGGCAGATGGCTTTCTCTGCTTTCCTGTCTCTAGTCGAATAGAGCAGATGTATTATTCAGTAGAATATTAACACATAGCTAACATTTCTTGAATAAAGGATGTGTCGGGCACAATATTGTTCTTTGGTTAAATTACAACAGTCTTCACACACACACACACACACACACACACACACACACACACAACTTAGAGAGGTGATATCATCACCATACTTGGTTTGTACATGGGGAAACCTAGTCACAGAGTTGATGATGATCTAGGATTCAAAGTTAGCATCTGTGCCTAGGAGCAGTATTGTCAACTTCTTTGCTTTTTCTTCCCAAGGAATATTTGGAGCATCTAGATTTCAAAGACAACAAGGATAAAGGAAGGCCCTGAAGTTTCCTCATTTGGCAGGTATAATCCTGGTTTGTGTCCGCCTGCTGGTTTATAATAATGAGCACATCCTGGTCTTTTTGACCTGTTCTCTGACCAAGGAAGAAAGAACTCGAAGGGCATTGAAAGTAGATTCTTTTGTTCTACTTTTAGAGTCACCAGTTTCTGATTAATCTTTAAAAGAAAAGTAGGCAGAATAAAAAACAACAACAACCAAGTGTTGATTTGGAAAACCCTAGAGAAGTGGGTATTCATAGCTTCCAGCCCTGGTCTTGCATGTCCAGCTTCCTAGAGGGGCGGCTAGGGCCAGGGCCTTTGGAGGCTTCCCAGGAGAGTTTGTGTGCTCCTAAGCTTTCCAGTGATGCTATCCTGAGTGGGGCAGGGAAGAAAGGAACAAAGATGTGATTTGTCAAAGAAGGAAGACACAGCTCCAAGGGATTATTATTTATGAAGCAAAGAGACTTAAGTGTTGCTGATTTATCTTAATAGCAGGTAGTATGAGCAAATGCTCCAGTTGCCTCTTTGTGCTTTTGGTGAGTCGGGATGAGGAATGAAATAGAGGAGGCTTAACCAGAGCTGGATAGCCCAAGATTTAGGGGTCTTAATCTCCCTCACTCCAAATATGTGATCCAGGATTGTTTCCAGAGTGTTCCAAGGTACAGGTGGATACCTCTCTTTGACCAGAGGTGAGATGGGTTCCATGACCCAGCTTTCTGTTCTAGTACAATTTAATTGGGCATAGAGGAAACATTCCTGCATCTTTCCTTGCTAGTTAGTTCTTTAACATCAGTTACCGGGTTCTGGTTCTATGGGTGCTGTTACTGCTTAAAGAAACTTCTTTGTCACATGAAGAACACTCTTGCATGACATTTACTTGATAAGGATTCTCAGAGGACTCAGCATAACTGCTTTCCACATCCTCCTATGTCAATGCTGGAATGTGACCATACTAAACCCAGTGTCTTAGAAGTTGGAATATAAGTTGAGGTCATGGTCAGTTTATAACATTTGCTAATCCTTATTAGATATGGATAAATTCTCATGGCTTAATTTGGCATATTGAATCAGTTCTTCAGATTGTCTTTGGGGACAGGACAGGAAATGCACAATTTCACTGTATTTTTTCTTTTGTTTCTTTAGAAAGGGACATAATTTTTTTATTGTTAGCTGGTGGAAACTTTGGAGAATCATGGCCAACTGTGTTTCACCCCCACAGGAAGAAAGTATCAGGCTTTAGCTGAGAACAATACTCTTTGAAACAAACCAGAATATTTGACTTTTGAAATAGCTTGCCATTTAAAAACATGTTGTCCAACAAATATTAATGTTCTGACCCAAACTAAAAGAATAGGGAAGTAGGACGCTAAGGTATTTTAGTAGGAAAGCTTAAAGTGCTATGTGATGCTTGAGTTAAACAATAAACTTCACTGCTTATGGAAAGTATCTCTGAGATACAGGCAGACTGTCCTTTGACCTTGGTCTTCACTTCCTCCAACATGTTAAGAGCTAGATGTTGGCTACAAGCTAGGCATTCCACATTCCTGTACTAGGTCACTCACTTCTACTTCACCCTGGGAATAGTCTGTCTTCTTGCTTCCAATTCAGATACTGGATCCAGAAAATATACTTGCAAATAAGTTCTGCTTTTTTTGTCACCTGGCAGTTTTATGTTGAGTTTTTTAAATGGCTCAGGTTGAAAGCTTCTTTCTTTTCTCACATATTTTGTTGTTCAGCTATACACATCAATAATCACCTTTCAGTTCACTTGGATCTCTTCACTATGTTGGTTCTGACTAGGTTTGGGAATTATTGAATCAGTTGTTTTTATGAGTGCATAATTATTTAAATGAGATTCTTGTTCTGTCCATAATTAAGCATTGTTTTAACAGATGATATGTTTTGCAGACTGTTATAAGCAGGAATCCTCGTGAGCAAATCATTATAAGTTCTCCCTAAGGATAGTACAGGTGATTTTTTAAAAATCTCTCCAGTGCTTTACTAGAATAACAGTCACATTCAAAAGCCTGACTCTGTCCTCGTAGACACACCTGATCTTCACCTTCTGCCTGGATCAGGGACCAAAATTGTTCCCTCGTCTCCATATGAAATTCTGTTGAAAAGCATTAGTCCTGGCACTCTATGCACAAAGCCAAATTACTTTTGGAATGTTCCTTGGAACTCTGGAATCCAGATAGGAATTGAGGAAACAGCACAATATCTCTTCCCCTCTCTGCACAATCTGTTGATTGATTTGTAGATTATTGCTCTTTACCTTGAACCATCTGAAGCAGAATCTTGGGCCTGATTTCTTTTTTTTTTTTGTCTAATAATTTTTATGCTTTATTCTCAAACAAAGAATACAAAGAAAAGTTCTACAAAAGCAGAAGTTGCAGCCTCAAATTATGTTCTCTAGACAATTTTCCAAGATATCAGGATATTTGTTAGATCTTTACATGGATAAAAATATTAAAGCAAAGAGGAAGAGGAGGAGAATGAAAAGGAGGAAGAGAAGGAGGAGGATTCTAGAATGAACCAGATAGGATCATGTTTCCAGAAACAGCTCTGGTGTATGCTCCTGACAGTTTTCATACCCAACAACACTGAGGAAGGTTTTTTATGGGCATGACATTTTCTCCAGGCCTCAAAGAAGTGACCCCAAGGAAGATGTATGAAAACCCAAAGGGTAGAAATAAGTCAGAATAGAATAGGTCAGTTAGAATAGGTCAGCAGTTCCTTAACACCTGAGTCTGTGTTGATATCACCCAGTGAGCTTTTTTCTTTCCTTCACTGAACACCAACTCCAAACCTACACACACTGAATCTCAGCAGAGGGATACCAATACACAAATGGACCTTGTTGTTGGAGCAGCATTTAGGAAGCATTGTTCTAATGAGATGGGTCAGCTACTCCTGAACCTCCAAACTCTTAATCCCTCTGCGTGGAGACCTGGCAAACTTTGGTGCTAGAAATATAAACTAAACAACAATTGGCTTTTCAGTGCAAGTGTGACCAGCAAGGACATAATGGGTACTGGTTCACAACCATGTAAGGGTGTGAGAGGAGACAAACTTGTTGGCATAGGCACACAATGGTGCTTTAGAGAGACGGTTAATACAGAGAGTGTGTAAGCCTTGTTTCAGATGTCCTAAGGCCATCAGAAGGGATCAGCAGCACACACTGAACACACGCATCTTGTTATGCAGCAGCTGCTTATGACATTTGCATGGAACTGGAGAGATTCAATGATGTTTTGGTTGTGGCCCAGCTAGTAAGTGACTTAGCCTTAATCATTTAGCCTAGATCTTCTGACCCCACTTCTAGTTTTCTTAACTCTATAGGACACATGTACTTATAGAAATTTTCTTAATGGGACACATTTTGAACCCAGCTGTGATGGAGGCTGAAGTGTTGGCTTTTGTGCCCTTGGAAAGGTAGAGACAGACCATTTTTAGGAGGGTTTCTAGAGATAAAGAGGGGAGGACTAGACTGTTTAAGGAATACGGGAGTGGTTGGCCCTGCTCAGTGACTAAAATGTCTCTAAGCTGAGGCATAAGGCAATAGGGAGTCACTGTGTTTTCCTAAGCAAGAGTGTGATATGAAAACCATCAGCACAAAGCAGGCTTGGAACTAGCATTTTCAATTAATGATAGAATGTCTCCTGAGATTAGTTTGCTAGGTCATTTCTGCTCAGGGGAGCCTGCTTTGGCTTTGATGAAATTTTGGCTACCCTAAAACATGTTCTTGTTATTGCACACTTAACAGAAGTTAGTTGGTTATGGTTTGAGTCTTTTATTAATATATCTCCTGCCACCGCTCCAGGAATAAAATAATAACCTCCTTCAATTATCCAGCTTACAAGAAATGGAAATTTGAAGTCTTTTCTCTTTACCAAAATTTTTCACATAAAGTATCTTATTAAAAAGCTTCAAGAGATCCTTAGGCTACTAATAGTAAAATTCCAGAACTAATAGTTCATTACCAGTTTCTACCTTAGGTCTATTTCTGTGCCCTTATGCTGTGTTATTATTTTAATGGGACTCTTCCAGAAATGGTAGGGAGCAGGGGTGGGGATAGGATACTATTTGATGTTGGATGCTCTTTGTTGTTGTTGTTGTTGTTGTTTAGAAGGGCAATGTCCCCAGGCACATGCTGCCTCTGAGTAGTAATTATGCTTTTTAACCCACTTCTTTATGTCTGGATTTGTAATGTCCAAGCTCCTATATAATTACCAAGGTCAACGTGTGGGAATGAAACAAATATTTTTTGCATGACTTTACCCTATACATTACTGCAAAACTGTATTATTATAAGCTATTTCCTGAACTTGGAGCTGTATTGCTAAACTCTCAACTTAAAAAGACTCGACAAAAAGATACTTCCAATCTTTGGCCCTGATGGTAAATTCAGATGGACAATGACTTGATCCAGCTGGGGCCCTCCGAGCTCTTGGAGGAGGATTTGAATTTGGCACTGATGTCTGAGTCCTGACAAGGACTTGGGAACTTTTCTTTTTCCATCCAGCTGTTTGTGCATAGCTGCAGCGATGCTACTTATTATAGTTATGAAGTACGCACATTCTTCAGTATTTCAAAGAGGCCAAGTTTGCTAACAGCCTGCCCAGAGGAAGTTACTACACTTTGTTAAACTGGTGGGGGAGAGAGGGTATTCTGAGTTGCTAGCAGAGACTGATGTTTTACTCCTCTCTAGATTGTCTTCACTAAAATAGAAGACAGAAAGAAGGCTAAGTCCCCCAGAGACAAACTTCTCAGATAAAATGATTGCAACAGCATTTCTTTCTAATTTGAGAAACAAGTGATATCACAGTTATTTTTTTCTTTCAAACAACAGAATTTGTATTCTTAGAGTTTTACAGGTTGGTAATCCCAAATCAAGGCTCCTGGATTTGGTTTTGGCTTATAGATGGTGGCTCTCTCCTTAGGATTTTACGTGACCTTTTTTCTGTGCATACTCCCTGATTTCTGTTCTTATTAGGATACCAGCCCTATTGAATCAGTGGCCCACCCTTATGACCTCATTTATTCCTTATTGCATTTCCTGTATATTCACATGGGAGATTAGAATATCTTAGCATTCCTTGTATATGGCACAAAACATTTCTTTATCCTTTCTTTTAATATTTCCTATCATTGGTTGAAGAGAACATAAACTCCTCGAAATCTAAGCACCCAGCAATAATCATCAATATATTGTGATCATTTTTCTATGCCCTTTTTCATGTACATAGGTGTTTATTTGCTATTTTATTAAACTATGTTGTAATGTATTTTCTTTTTGATTAATATGACTGTGCATCACTCTTGGAGAGTTTCTGAGTATCTCATTATAGGAATAATTGATTATTCAGTAATTTGTTAAACTAAATCCTGATCAATGAGCATTTTGCTGACTTCTCATTGATTGATACTTTGGTTCCATTCCATTGATATCCTTTTCTATTTATCTCTGTAGACCTGTCCAACTTGCTTTTCAGGAGAAAATTGTTGGACCCCACAGTGCACACATCTTGAAAGTTTCTGTATTGTGCCACATTGCCTTTGACAGAGTTTGTGCCAATTTACTACACTCCTGCTAACAGTGGATAAAAACATCCCAAAGATTAGAGAAATTAGCTTTACATTTTCTTAGTACTTATTAATTAATTATCCTCTAGAAATTTACCTCTAAATTCCTAAAAGATAAATGTTGCTTTTGTGAAGTATGCTAGGTATAATATTGATTGTTGCCCAAGTTCCAATGCAATTTATTAAATTGATGGTTTATGAAATTTGTAATAAAATCAGCAATCACTAAGATTTATTCATTTTTAGATAAGATTAGTATAAAAGCAGAAATAGAGATAGTAGGATTCCAGCCAGCAATTGACATTTAACATGACAAAATCATATATTCTTTCTACTTTTTCTTTGTTAAAAAAACTAGATTGGTAAATAAAGACTGAATGGGTGGTTTTAGAGTTGACTGAAAACCTTACCTTAGGCAGATTAGTTAAGGAAATCATGTCACTTCTATAGAGAAATTGCCAGAGGGACTAGACTCTGACTCCTCAGCATACACATGGAACCAATTATTTGCAGTGTTTGAAAACATGCTGTTTGAAAGTGGGGTGCCTCGAACCTGGGGAGGTTAGTGAAACAATGGCAGATATAATCAGAACTGATAAATGTCTCAGAAGGATGGACCTATAGACCCACATTTACTTAGGATAAGTCTAAACAAAATATTCAGTAAAAATGAGCCTTATAGTGAGAATTAAAATTCTCAATGTATGAGAGAAAGGGTGGAGAGAGAGAGAGAGAGAGACAGACAGAGGCAGAGACAGACACAGAGACAGAGAGAGAAAATATAAAAGATTGTCAGGGAAACTAGAAACCAGGATATGACTTAATCAGTTGAAAATAGAAGTACAACCAATGCTAAAAAAGTAAAAATCAGTGGAACCTAAGAACATATTGACTATTTTTAAACTATTTTTATATAATATTTAGCACATGTAGCGATATGTGTGAAGGCTTAGGTTCAGACTGTATCCAGGGAATTGCTCCTTGACATGGTAGTAACCCTCTGTGATAGAGTAAAGAGAGGGAAGTAGGAAAGTAGTAGAGCTAGAATTTGGTACATATCCTACAAAATTAAGAAAGGTGAGGGAAAGGGCTGGATGGGAGGGATGGGTGAGAATGTTGAAAAGGATGACATTGATCAAGATACATTATACTCATAAACTACTCTGTTGAATGGCAACTCCTTTGTATAACTATGTAAAAATGATGATGATGATGATGATAGAAATAATAATAGTAATGTTATTATTATTAATAGTAATAAAAGAACATTAAGGCTAGAGCCATTAGAGATAAAGGAAAACCTTTAGTCATGTATCTGAAGACCTGACCCTCCCCAGAGGCAAGATTAGGACAAGTAACTAAAAATGCAGCTTCAGAGTTCCAAAAAATGAGTATGAGGGTAGGATAAAGATGATTAAATTAAAATTAAATGAAAGATAATTCCTGTTTGGGGAAGACTTTGTTTTAGAATCTTTTTACCCGCACATGCACAGTGAGTAGCATTTATATGCCACTCTCCAGTAGATAATCTAGACTTGAGAAAACCGAAATCTTTCTCAGAGAAGTAAAAGCACCATATTAACTGTAAACACTACAACTCTTACTAACTATCTACCCATCACAACCATCTATACAGAGAGCACCAGGAAGCAAGGGGTGCCACCTTTTCAACCTGGCATACCACCTAGCTTAGACTTCCTCTTTCTCTCTGGCTCAAGCAAATGTAAGAATTCCCTGTCATCCTCAAATCTCACCTACCACTGCACAAGCTCCTTATGTTATAGGCTTTCTTCCCACCTCCTGCTCTTCTCTTCCTGAAATCAGTCTCCCTGATTTCCTTAATATATTCAATTATTCTCACAACAAATAAAAAATAGTCTCCAAATGATCCAAGAGTAGAAAACGGATATTTTACGAGGTTCACAGGTGATAAATAGTAACAGCCAATAAATGAACAAAAAGATGCTGAGCTTCAAGGTATAATTAGGGAAATACCCATAGGATACATCTTTTCACCCACCAGATTGTTGAAGATGAAAGGGCTTGAGGGAAGTTCATGTTAATACAGTAGAAAAAGAGGTACAGACTGGAGGTTGAAGGGAACTTGCATTGTATCTTTCAAAATTTCAGGTGTATTCTGCCTCAGTGAGCTTTCTTGAACCTTTATTTTCCTACCGTGTTATTGTATGTTTAAACACCCATTCTGGTTGAGGAAAAACGCATGATGACAAGCTAAACTGTATCCTTGCACAAGTATGCAAATGTGTGTGTGTGTGTGTGTGTGTGTGCGTGCTTTTACTGAGCTCTGGCTTGATGTTTTTGCTCAAGGCTGATGTTCTACCACTTAAGCCAACCCTCCACTCACTGATTTTACTGTTAAATTCTAGATAGATTAGATGAATGAAAAGAGGAAATATGAAAGGGGCCAGGGATGCAGTCATAAAATTCGTGCATATTGAGAAAATGAGGACAGGAATAAGGTCGGGAGAGATGGTGGAGAATGATGTGAGGGTGACATTGATTAAGATGCATTGTATTCAGAAACTGCTTTGTAGAAGCACAACTCCTTTGTACAGTTATTTAAAGATAAATTTTTTTAAAGCAAGAGCTGGGCACTGGTGGCTCAAGCCTGTGTAGTAATCCTAGTCACTCAGGAGGATGAGATCTGAGGATTGCAGTTCAGAGCCAACCAGGGTAAGAAGGTCCGTGAGACTCTTATCTCCAATTAACCACCAGGAAACCAGAAGTGGCCATGTAGCTCAAAGTAGTAGAGCACTAGCCTTGAGCAAGAAGAGCTCAGAGATAGTACCCAGACCCTGAGTTCAAGCCCCACAACTGACAAAAAATAAAGGAAGGAATAACATTTAAAAAAATAAAATAAACTACCAGAATAGGAAGGAAAAAAAGGAGAGAGAAGTAAGCATCTGTCAGATTTATTTTCCCCTGGCTGGCTTTGAACCTCAGTCCTGGTGGCATGAGCCACCAGTACCCAGCTAAGTATTATTTGAAGCACTCTTGGAAAAATGAAAATCTGGAAATTACCCATAATCGTTCATTCATTCAAGAAATATTTGTTGTGTGCCCACATTGTGGTTACACTTCAGATGTTTGGGCTACCTCTTTGGACAAAATAAACAAAGATTCTGAGCCTCCTCGAGCCTCTGTTCAAAGGTATTAGTATAGGAGTTGGACATGTTGTTTTCAAAGAGTGTTTGTGTATATTGTGTGTGATTGCTAACATTATACATAAAAATTTCTAAAGATATCAACCCTAAAAAACTCTCATAATAACATAGGAGAAAAGGAAATACTATTTTTCTTGTAATCAACTTTATTTAATTTTTTGGGCCAATTCTGAGGCTTAAACTCAGTTCCTAGGCACTATCCCCTAGCTTTTCATTCAAAGATGGCACTCTACTATTTGAGCCATGTCTCCACTTCAGACTTTTTGCTGGCCAATTGGAGATTAAAGTCTCACAGACTTTATTACCCAGATTGGCTTTGAACAATGATCCTCAGATGTCAGCCTCCAAGTAGCTAGGGATTACACAGACACTGGTGCTTAGCTACTATTTAATTTTTTATAACTAGCATGTGAGATTTATATACTAAAAAGGCTGTGTTACTTTAAAAGATGAAAAACATAAATCTAGGTCACTAGTTCTTTCAGAGAATTAAGGCTCCTACCTCAAAGAAAACACAATTCCTTAACCTGTCTATATCCAATGAAACTAAAATGATTGTTTGATGCCATTGTAGGAATGGAAATTAATGACATACAACAGTACCAGTACTTGCATGAGGCAGGCCTGTGTTGTAGGTCATGGGCTATCACAAACTTCTTTACACGTGCAAATCATTGGGAAGGCAGCAGGTGCTAGGGAGGGGAGCTAGGCTCCAGCCTGTGCTGGAATATTCTGGGGCTTAGTGTTTTGTCTCTCAGTGACTAACCATCACTTTCTTGGAGCCTTAGCTTCCTCTCTATATGTAGTAAAGTTGGAGTCATTGTCACAGGTGTGGCCCAACTCATAATGTTTTATGAGTCTATATTGCACTAGTTAGTTCTCATGTATGGGCGGGGGGAGACTCTTAGAGTCTTTGAGAAGATCTCCCCTACTTTCCAGTCACTTTTCCCTAACACTATAAGAAGACATCACTGATATCTCTTGGTATCATTTTTTAAATTTTTGGTTCAAGTTCAAATACATTTGGGGCTCTTTCACTTGTGCTATTTCACTTGCAAGGTCATAGAAAACCCAGATTTTCAGGATTCTGCCTTTAAAAGGTAATATATTCTTTTTAACACTACCCTATCCATTCAATGAATGTAATCTTGTGTATCAAAAAAATACAGCAAAATGATCCAACACACTAGATATTTCCAGATGAAAATAGAGTCTAATTTCATCCTTTCTGGTAATTGAATTTTGGTAAGTCACAAACCTAGAAGTTCCACCCTGCCTCTTCTTCTGGCTAAGTTGTGGTGGCTACAGATGACTTTCCATTTTTGTGTGCTGGAGGGCTGTCAGCTTGGAGAGCTTGTGAGGAGACCGGTAAGTGATGAGCTGTTTTGTCTAAGTGCTTCTGGTGAGTAGGGGGGCTGGGTGAGGAGAGGAATATGTGACTCACACTCTCCATGGATGCAGAACTTATTCAGCCCTTGTTAGGGTAGGTTCAGAGTATGCCATATAAAGCCAGTGAAAGGTATTACAATCCAAACAGAAAGGGAGATTGGGACAGCACAGACAACCACCATGAGAAAATCAATACAGGAGAGGAAGTTTCAGAGATTGGCTATTTGGGACACTGGCTTCCATTTCTCTCTTCTTGTTTGTTTCTTGATTGATTGGAAAACTACTAATGAGTATGTTTGCAATGTCTCTAGCTGTCGTAGCCATATGTGAGACCAGCGCAGGAGAGGAGAGTGGTTTGTTCCTGTGTGGCACTCACTGTTTATCCCTCTGAGTCTCTTTCCCCCTTTTGGCTGCCAGACACCCCAGGCCATGCCAGACTCTCCCACTGTCTGTCTCCCAAGTCCTTTTGCAGGGTTCAGCCTGTGCTCCATCACATTTTGTATTGCTCCTTGTGCTATCCCCTCTCCTCCCTCTTGCTGTTATCTGTTGTGCTTTGAAGCAGTGAGTTGCAGAGGAGGTCTTAGGTACCTGCCAGCCTCAGCCTCAGAGCACAGAGTGGGCCCCGAAGACACTAGCTCATACTTCACCATAGACTTCAAAGCCCTAGGGTCCACTGTTCTCCCTGCACTGCCCTGCATCTTGGGGATGCATCCCTTTCTTCTGGGCTGCTCTCGTCTCTGCTGTCTGTACACCACTCATTCACTATTGCTTTGATCTTTCCTTCTGACTATAGTATTTTAGTGCCAGTCTTTTTGAGGACCCCTTTCAGTGTACCTCCTGTGTCCTAACACATCACTGCTATAGACCTTCTGGTGTATTTGTCGTAGTTTATTCTAGTGTGAAAAAAAATGCACTAGAATAAATTACAGTCCTAGGGCTTGAACTCTGGGTCAGAACACTGTCATTGAAATTTTTACTCAAGGCTAACATTCTACCACTTGAGGCACAGCTCCACTTGTGGCTTTTTTTTTTTTTTGGTAGTTAATTGGAATTAGAATCTCATGGACTTTTCTGCCTGGGCTGTCTTCAAACCTCTAGCCTCTGATCTTGGCTTCCTGAGTAGCTAGGATCACAGGTGTGACCCATTCTAGTGCGTGTGAAGGGAAACATGTAGCTACTAGAGAATGCCTGATCTTCCCGAGAGACAACTGACTTCCAGGGGAGCGTGGGCATCTCTGCATCTCTCAAGACAGCCATCTTATTTCTCCAGCTGTTCCTTCCTACATTATTTAACCACAAGGGCTTCTTGGCTAGTTCTACTAGGCTGGGCCCTGAGGTGGTTTCTTTTTTCATTCATTAGTTAGGATGATGATTTGGTGACACAATTCTTCCAAAATTCTTCCAAATTTATTGAACTATGAACAGAACAAAGAATCTCACCTCCCTTGTCAGCACCGATTTGGGAGTCCAAATTCCAACACCTGCAAACACCATCCTTCTTTTTCCTCCTTCCTATCTTCCTTTTTCTTACCTTTGCCCCCCTTTTCTCTGCCTCTTCTCTCTTTCACTTGCTTTCCTCCCCTCTTTCTTCCCTCTCTCCCTCTCTTCCTTCCTCTTCCCCTTTCTCCCTCCTTCTTTTCCTCTCTTCCTTCCTCCATCCTGGTCTTCCTTTCTCTCCCTCTCTCCTTCATTTCCTTATTTCTCCCTCTATACCTCCTTCCCTTCTTCCCTCCCTCCCTCCCTCCCTCCCTTCCCTCTTTCCCTTCCTTCCTTCCTTCCTTCCTTCCTTCCTTCCTTCCTTCCTTCCTTCCTTCCTTCCTTCCTTCCTTCCTTCCTCCTTTCCTTCCTTTCCTCCTGTCTGTCCTCCTTTCTTCCTGGTTTTTCTTTGGGTCTTTTTTCTTTAGTTAGGACATTGGGATTTGATTTTGAAATGTGCTTTGTAGAGAAGCTAATAACAAACCATACACAGAATGCTTCCACAGTTTAGTAGAAGAGCCTGGTTGTTTTCTCTACCCCCCCCCCCCCCCAGGACACTCTGTTGACTCTCTGAGGAGACAATTTAGACTCCACATAAAATATGTGTTGTTTACCGAGGCTCTTCATGCTCTGCAGACTGTTACAGTCCTTGAGGAACTTGTCACTGACAAGTAAGATAAATGAATGAGGAAGACTTTACAAGTGTTTGAAAGCTAAGTATAGCATGTGCTGCCCACTACTTAAT
Organism: Perognathus longimembris pacificus; assembly: GCF_023159225.1. Taxonomy (NCBI): domain Eukaryota; kingdom Metazoa; phylum Chordata; class Mammalia; order Rodentia; family Heteromyidae; genus Perognathus; species Perognathus longimembris. The sequence continues at coordinate 34,402,033 of NC_063170.1, forward strand.
TAAACAGACTTGGACTTAACTAAGTAACTTTGTAGCGGAAACTTCTAGGGCCTATCCTTCCTCCATCCTCCACTGCCTACAATGATGCTCAGGACTTTAGCGATTTCTGGGGAGCCTTTGGTTGCTAGAGTGGTGGTGGTTGAAGCAGTAAGTCAAGGTGCATTGAGTTTATACTAGGGCTACTTAATAACATCATCTCTTTAGGGGCTCAGTAAGACTGTAACTTTCATATTTTTATGGAGGACTTTCAGATGAGTTGCTTCTCTTTTAAGCTCTGGGTGGAATCAGTGTTCCGAGACAGCCCATTTCCAGATCAATCTTGGTTTTCCTAGGAAGGGACCAGTCCCCATGGATCTGAGCACTAGTATATAATGACCCAAGGGAAGTACCACACTCACAGTCCCAAATCTACCAGCTGCTTGAACTCGGGTACGTGTTTTAGTCTCTCTGTACCTCACTTTCTTCATCTCCTAAGTGGGACTAATGATCATCTATGTCTGCTACTCAGGCATATGCATTCACATGGCTTTTTGTTATGTCATGAGGCTCTGCCATTGTCACTTGTCACAGCATTTATTAAAGATTTTATGTACACTTCCCCCACCCCAGTGTAGGTCCTAGGACTGATGTGACTGAATGACACAGTAGAGCACTGTGCTTAGTGCACAGTGACGGCTAAGTAAGCACTAGTTATTATTGCTGATGTAAACAGGTAGTTCCATCACAAAGAGCCTGTCTTCTTTCGGTGTGACTCAACCTCCATATTATAAACTGAGTGTGCAGAGCAATTTCTGTGTCAGTAGCTCTCCTCCCAGGTACTGCTGTGGCTGGTAGCCGGACAAGGAAGATGATGCCTGTAGCTATAATTATTGTCCAAGACCCTTCAGTGCATCCTGCTGCTTCTCAAAGTGGTAGACATGTTAATCATGTGAAAAAGTTAGGTACAAGCTTTTGTTGATCATTCTGCAAAACTTTTAGCTGGCATTCCTGAAAAAGAGAGAGAGAGAAAAAAGATTCCAAACAGATATTTGATGCAGGTAGTCTGTTTGGGAGGTGACTGCAAAAATCATGGTCAGTGAATGGGGAAGAGAGACAGAGACAGGGAAAGAGTGAGCAGGTATGTATTAAACACATAGAAGGGAAGAGCCAGGCCTTTCCCAGGATTGACATGATTTGACATGTGTAGCATATGACTTATGGCTTTAAAATTCCTCCCCAAATGACCCAAACTGATCTGTTAGAGTGACAATGATGATGAATAGTCATTTCAAACACACGTGCTTTTGTTTTCACATCTACACAATGACTACATGTACATACAACGTGCATATACCTGACACACACTGTGCATACACATACATCTATCCCATGTCTTTGGTTACATTTCCCCACATTAGCCTAATTTTTAATTCAAGGAGTTTGTTGTAGAATCTCGTCAGGCTACTCAACCTTGCACTCATTTCAAAGCCAGCTTTCAAATCTAAGCTTGGGGTGTCAGACTGTGGAGCCTCCATTGACTTTTCCCTATCTGCCCTCCCCTCCCACCCCACCCCCACTCCCATTTAGCTGGTAGGAACTGCTCTGGAGATCCATTTTAAACCATTCCCTTCTTTCCTGTTTTTCTTTCCAGATCATATTATAATTCTTCCTCTAATTTCTTGTGTCTTATTCCTCTTCACTTCTCCTGATCACTGGCCTGAGATCTAGTATCAGAAATCTAGTTTTCAGTCCTATTCCTTTGCTTGATAGCTGAGTAATAATCAGCTCAGTTTTTCTTATCTAATAGAAGACTGAAACTACTTATTTTGCCCTGCAGTCCTAGCTGCTCAGAAGGCTGAAATCTGAGGATCACAATTTGAAGCCAGCAGACAACTTCTTGAGACTCTTATCTCCAATGAACCAGTAGAACAACCAGAAGTGTGTGGTAGAACACCAGCCTTGAGTATAAAAGCTAAGGGACAGCACCCAGGCCCTGAGTTCAGGCCCCAATTACAACACCACACACACACACACACACACACACACACACACACACACGTTTTCACACACAAAAAAAGTGAGTTTCTAGCAGGAACATATTGGGCAAACATACCCCAGCACATAATTTTTTTTGCCACTTCAACTCAGTAAGCATTAAATGGATTTCTGTGAGGTATCCAAAGTAGAAGCCTTGACTTCATTCATTCCTACTTACTCCCAGAAATTCCTCATTGTGGCACATCCTCTAATAGCGCCTTCATTCTCTTGTTTCATTTTATCTTCCTTCATTTTCTGACCTAAACACTGGGGTCTAGGTTTTTCCTGATTACAATTCTTTGCTCTGTAAACCTAGTGACATTCAGAACAATCTCTCCCCTTCCTGCTTCCATTTGTTGTCTGGTTTCTCCATCTTTGATGTGCAGATAAGAACTGTTTCCTTCACTCTAATTTGGTAAAAACAAAACAGTGGAGTTCTGGAAAGTTTTGGGTGTCTCTGGTGGGAAAAGGGGAAAAAGGAAGCTTTACCAAAGAAAAGCATGAATCCCATAGTATAGTATTATCTCCATATCCCATGGCAATAAGTCTTATTCTATTCATGAAGGTTTTATTAACTTGATCCAGATCAAACTGATCAAAGCAAGACTCTTTATTGCCACCTTGTTTAAATATTTGTAAAGACAGTTTGGATATTATACATTTATAGCTACCTACTGCCATTAAGCTATTGAGTCTATTACTAGTTAATCAAGGATTTTCATTTTGTTTAGAGAGCACCTTGGATAAACTCGGGAATTGTCCAAAGAGATGCATTATCTAACACCTTTTCCCAGATGTTCCTTCAGGGATTTTAGTTAATGAATAAAGTTTTAGTTTTCCATAGTTGACTTTTGGTACTAACGAAAGCCTTCCAAAGTCCCTTGCTATTCCAAAGGCTAGAACACAGTAGGGAAATATACCTGAAAGAGCCTCAGGACGCTTTATTTTCAATGAGGTAACTAGGCAGGTGGTGGAATATTTGATTGCATCCACTTTACTGAGGAACAGAATATTTCTTGAAGAAAATCAACTTGACCAGTAGTTCCAAAAGTACACATTTATCTTTTTCTCTCCACTTCTAAGAATAACCACGACAAGAAACAAAAACATATGCACAACAGGAAAAATTAAACTACCACATGGAGAGTTGAATATACAAGTGATTACCACAGACTCTCACTATGTTTTCTCCTCTCATCAGTTCCAAAGCAACCCATGCTCTCTGCTCCATTCACCCATATGTTCCTACACTTAAATGCCACAGTTAAGAAGCTGTGCTAGGTGGTAAGTACACTGCTTCCTTCAAGAGCTTTTTCACCCTAGTAGTAGAGGACAGCCAGGCAAATATTTCTGTCTTTGCCAATCTTTGAGGTAATGGAGGGGATATGGGGTGAGTTGATGTAGGATTCTGTGGGAGACTGTGCCTTGTGAGGCAGGCTTAGGAAAGGTGTGTCTAGGGGGAATGGTGTTGAAGTTAACATGATATTGAAGGTAAAGGTATAGCTCAGATTTAAATGATAGAGGATGAAGGACAAGACAGAGAAAGGCCCAACTGAAGGCTGGGGATAGTGGTGAAGGCAGAGGTCCAGCTGGAAAGGTACCCAGCACTCACCTAGCAAGAGACTTTTAAGCATGCTGAGGAGCAAGGTGGGCGATGAAGTACTTCCCAGGAACCCGAGTCCCAGGGGCAACAGGACTGTAATGTCACTCTGGGCATGGAATGTACCCAGAGAAGTAAGTCAAGTGCAGCAGGATAGCTGTTAGTAACTGTGGCTCCAGAGACACAGGAGGTACCTAGAAGAGGAAGAAGGAGAAAGGAGGAAGAAGAGGAGGAGGAACAGAAGGAGCAGGAAGAGGAGAAGTCATCTGATTCCATTTTTCTTAGCAGTCACAATATAGTATATAACACAGCTATCCAGAAGTGAAAGTATCAGGGTAGCAGGTTAGACTGTGTGAAGAAAATTGAAATGGACTTCAGTGGACAACAAATTGATTGTCCTGTGCCCAAGTGTTGTGCTGCAGAAAGCTGTCCTTGGCAACTCTGTGATTTTCCTGGGATTCGGTTAGATCTGTTCAGAAAATCTGAAGGCTTTGCAGTAGACACCCCCTGCATCCTACAGTTACCTGGATATGAACCATCACACCTGGAGTCATCTGCTAAACTTATGTGGAGTTATCTGAAAAGATGGGATTCTTACTGTAATCCTTGTTACAACTTCATGATGTTTTTCTTCCATTGACTATTAGAGAGGGTTATTTAGAGGGTTATTTCTGGCTTCCTCTCCCTTCAGACTATAGTGAGCTGGAAAACCAATATAACTGGGCAGGAACAAGGCTTGGTAATGCAGATTGAAAAAACGGGGGTGAGGGGACAGGGCAAATTTTCATCTTGAAATAATGGAGCTGGATCAGCCCATTGTTTTTATGGAAAGAAACACTAGCAACAGCCTGTAAGAAATCGGTCACAGTTTAGGGGATATGTTACATGCAAGATAAATAACAGTGGTCTAGAATATCAGACCAAACTCTCATTCTTCATCTCTGGTTCACACTCTTGTCTCCCAACACAGACTAATCAAATGAACCTCTTCCGCTCACAATTGTTCTGTGTACATTTCTCCCAGATCTGGTATTCATATGAACAACATGGTTTATTTATATTTCAGCACCAAATTGGAAAGATGACATCATTCATTTACAGTCTTTATCCCATGACATGCCTACTCTCTAGCACCTCATTTCAGCAGACACATTTAAGACTGCATGCAGCATCTTGTTTGGCTTGTACATTCTTTTATGGGCTATAGTTCAAAGGTAGGGAACTTTAGAATTGTTGCTGGTAAGGAAATAAGCTCATAAAATCACAAGAGCTTCCCCAAAGGGCAAGGGCATTATGATGTTTACAAGAGCAGAGTTATTATTTGTTCATTTAGGTTCCATCATTTATTTGTGAGTGAGTCCCTTTGTCTTGACCATCATAGCTCCCTTCAGGCCCTCAGAATTCCATTTAGAAGAAGCCATTCCAGATTTATTAGTTCATGGATTCAACAGTACAGTCTCCTGTGACAACACTGGAATTTTAGGTGTGAACGCTGAACTTCAGAACCTTATATCTAAGGGCAAGAGGACTAAGGGGAATCATAGTACTTGGCCCGTGAGGACCCAACTGCCCTGCTCTTTCTCACAGGCCTCACTTGTCCATACAGTCTTCTGACACATTAAATGGACAAGTGAAGAATGGAAATGCTATCAGCTGCCAAATGTTGCCTGGGATTTTTTATTTAATTTTAAGTGGATCTTTCCCTATGTTTTTATTGTTTTTATCATATACATGCATCTTTTTACATCTGCTTTGGGACCTTTTAAATATTATACACATTTTAAAAGATCAACTGAATAAATCATGAAACATCTTTGGCAGGTAGAATTGGGATGTGAGGTGTTTCCAAAACTTAACAGAACTGAAGCATTTATGGGAAAGCTGTTTTTACCTGTTGAGTTGTTTGCATGTTCTGCTAGCAACAAGGCAGGTGTGGGGGGCGCGGGGGGGAGAAGCTTAGTTTTGGAAGACCCAGAAATCCTCATGTCCTTTGTCAAAAAAAAGTGGGGGGTGGGGCGGACTCTCGAAGCTGAAATCTATGCCTTACTTTTCTGGCTGCCAAATGAGAATAGCAATAATTCCTCCCAGGAAAGTTTTAAGAATAAGTTTATGCATGAAAAACACTATAAGAATGTACTATGTTAGGTCCAGAATTCTCTTTCTTATTACAGAATTATTTATATTACATAATAAAACTCTGACTTGTTGGAGGCCCTGCCAGCCCCTGACTTCTGGCTCCCTTGAAGTCCTGATGGCTCATTGTCATCTTGAACCACCAATGGGACTGTTATGGCAACTCACTCAATGTCCTCAACTTTCAGTGACCTTCCCTGCTGAAAACAAACATGCAGCTCCTCTCTAGCAAGAAATTCATGACCTTTGTTCTCTCAGTCACTCACTACAACAACATGTACATGGATCTACCTCTGTGAGACCCTGTGCTTGATTTTGGGGAGAGGCAAATGAATGAGACAACCTCATGGTGTAACCACACGTGTACCCATAGTCAGAGAACCATCATGATAAGCAAGCAGCACCTGCCATCCAACCGCAAAAGTAGGGTCAGGAAAAGCTTCTAGAGGGGCTAGAGATTCCTGGCATACACCAGGTGGAAAAAAGGAAGGGAGGGAGGAGAAAAGGAAAAGAAAAGGGAATGGGAAGGGAGGAAAAAGGGAGAAAATACTGTTAGTGCAGGATGGGAGCCAGAAGAGATATTACTGGCAAAGGAAAAAGCATGCATAAAGAGAGATTTGTTTTATACAATGAACAAGAAGAACCCGATAGTATTAATAACATTTGCTGTCTATTGCTCATTATGTGACAGGCATTGGACTGACACCTGTAGTCATTCATGTCATTTGTTCCTCACAGCATCCTCAAGGAGGACTGATTATGACCTTTTAGGAGTGGCTGTCATTTTAGAGGTAGGGATATTTAGGTTTATGAACAGTTAGGTCTTTTAAGGTAACAACCAAAAAAGAGGAGAAACAGTAATGGATTCTAGGAAGTCCTGTCGCTAGACCCATACTCCCTGACTTTCTGGTTGGCTTAATTGGATTTGCTTTTTCTAGTAATCTTTAGTCATTTTTTTCCTTGATACTATAATCTTGTTAAGTTAATTCATGTTTGGTTCATTTCTTGTCCTACACACCTAATAGATTCAATGACAAACATCATGGGCTGTAAATTAGAGTGATCAGCTCCTGTTCTGTCCCCTGTGCCATCTGCTCAGTTCCCTCAAGGAGCAGTGTCAACTGAAATATCCATGGACATTTCCAATAAGTTATCATAGCAATAGAGAGTGTCCCTCAGTGTTTTTACATTTGCTTTTGAGCAGATTCCCTGCCTTGTATTGTGAGACCATTGTTTGTTTATGGTTTTGTGTTGTCACCTGGACCTTTCCCAGCATTTCTTCCAGGGCTTTCTTCTTGGGCTTCTCTGTGGTGTAGGATGTAACTGCTGGCACTTTGTGATTGTAAGCTTAATAGGGATCTCTGTGATTGCTTGATAATGTAAAACAAAACAGCTCAGGATATGTACTTTTGTTTCCCTTGTAAATCACAAAGGGAAGTACATTAACTTGTACAGATATAACAGAGTGTCTCAAGGGTGTGACAAAACCTCTTTCACCAAACCTAACAGTGTGATTCCATCTTTATTAAATTTTTATTTGACTCAAAATGAGACTTCTGGATTAGGAATAAAGGAAGCCCTATAGATGCTGTCATTATTCCTGAGTCTCCTTGGCTTGTCCTCCAGCTGCTGATGGAGTCTTCCCTGGCTTTTGTTCTGTACAGACTCAGAACAGAATGAAGCTAATGGCAGACAGCTACGATGAAGACCATCACCATTACCACCACCACCACCATCACCACCACCACCGATCTCCTGGGAGGTCCCAACATTCCAACCACAGACCCTCTCCAGACCAGGTCAGTTTCATCACCGCTTACCTTCAGAACTCCTTTTACCCTTTGGATATTTTAAGATAAAATAAATAATCTTCAAGAAATAATAAACAGCATAAAGTGATATGTTCTTTGAACTGAAACTAATAGCTTTGGTATTTATTTCCATCACTCAAAGAATCTAAATGTTTTCCTTTCTCCTTCCTCTTTAAGGTTTTGTCTTTTATTGTTTATGTTATGTGTTTTCTTTCCTCCCCTCCTTTCTTCTTTCATAGATATGTAGTGTAGTGCTGGCTCAGTATCTAATGGTAGGTTACTTTGGAATGTCTCTTTCCCCATTTGAAAAGAAAGCACTTTGTTTCCATGAACTTGGCAACCAAAGAAGCCCTGAGTTTGCTGAGCTCCTTTCTAGAAAATTCCTTAGTGATGCAAATTAATGGTAGGGTAAAACAACAAGGAGAGAAATTCATTTTGCTGGCCTTTCAGCCGGTGAAGTCAAGGAGTCTGGTTTATTTGGTTTGGACCCTATTTTCCCCTTGACTAAGTAAAGCAAGTGAAAAGATGAATTGACAAAAACAAAACCTGTCTACAGTTTCCAACTACTTTCACATTCCCTTACCAAATGTAAAAACTGGTAGTGTATACCATATAACTATTGAAGGTAAATTATATGCAAATTAGGGAATCATGTGCAAACTATCAGAATAATATGGGCAATATTAACAGTTTTTTCCTCTTTATCTTTTATCCGTGTGTGTGTGTGTGTGTGTGTGTGTGTGTGTGTGTGTGATTATAATGTAATTTATCAATCTATTCCCGTAGGGGTGGGATGTTAGGCAAGGGCGTGGCACCATCTCGTTAGTGTGGATGCCTCTGGACATGGAGGGATGGGCTTGTGCGTGGAAGATTTTAATTGCTTATAGGGGAAGAGGTGCTTATTATGCTCCTATTTTTTTTTTCTAGGTGACTCTTTTCACCTCATGTCACTAATAGATTCAATCTTAAAGCTGTTTTAGCAGAAGTACAACCCCAGGGGGAGCTGTTTATATAGAACATATCATTAGAAGCTTGACCCTTGTGCTCTGAAGCATTGGCCCTCAGAGACTCCAAGTTTGTATAAGGTGTCCTTATAGGACATCTGGATTTCTGGAGCTAAGTGTGGAAAGGCACCAGTTCATTATTTTCAGCTCTCAAAAATGTCTTTTAATTTTGACATCTGAAAGTGGGGAGAGAATGATGTTTATGTCATTGTCTTGTCCCCCCCCCCCCCCCCGTGTGTGTGTGTGTGTGTGTGTGTGTGTGTGTGTGTGTGTAAGTGTGTGTATGCTGGTCCTAGAACTTAAACTCAGGGCCTGAGTGCTATCCCTGAGATTTTTTCTTAAGGTTAGCACTTTACCACATGAGCCAAAGCTCCACTTCCAGCTTTTTTGATGGTTAATTAGAAATATGACTCCTAAGACTTTACTTCTGGGGCTTCAAACTGTGATCCTCAGTGAGCACCAGGCCCTAGCTTTCATTTGTTTTTATGTATCCAGTGCTGGCTGTCACTACTCCCCACCCGCACTCACCTACCTCAGCAGACCTGATATCCTATGGCTAACTGAATCTCTTGACTCTCATTTAGTCTCTGCCCTTTGGCATACTGCCCTTTGCTTTTTGGCATTCTTCCATGAAGAGGCAGGATGACATTCTATGGGCGAGAAACCTGCAGATTTCCGCAGCTTTTCCTCTGAGCACACATGCTAGTAGGCCACCCTGGGTTTCCCTTTTCCCCCAGACAGAACAGAGACCTGTAAAAAGCAGAAAGAAGAATTGGGAGCAAAATGAAAGGAGTCAGTCAGAAGAGAACCTGCTGAGAAAGCAGCTCACTGGCTTCATCTCAGCCTAGAGGCATGTACATATTCCAATATGTCCTGCTGGAAATGGTCACCAGATCAAATTTATCTGCCTCATGAAAGATATTGCCAGAGATCTGTAACCACAGCAAGAATATCTCACCTGCTTAGTTGGTCCTGTTTCATTTGTGCACAGAAACTCAAGATTGTCCCAGACAGAAATGATTGCTCAAGGGTAGGACCTTTCCTAGAAGAGGTAGCATTCCCTGAAGAGTGTCTGACTGAGGCCAGACACTGAGTTCCAGACACTGGGACATGGGGAGAGCTTTCTCATAGTTAATATCAGAAAGATGGTGATGTCTTCCACTTTCACGTCCTCCATTGATGTGGACTTTCACGTCCTCCATTGTTTCTGGGGAAACAAACCATGAACATGGTTTTGCCTTGAGAAGAGAAAATCTGGCTGGTATCCTACTTTGTCAGCTAACATCTGGGTCTCAGATTCTGTATGAGCCCAGATTTAGAGCCTGAGGAGGAAGATGAGCAGCAAGATAGAACTCTTGTCTTTAGGGAACTTGCTCTTTAGTTCTAGCACAGAATCCAGGTCTCCTCGTGTCTAGTTCAATTCTTTTCTGAGTCATTTGGATCAGAACAAACAGAATTTAATTAGGGGCCCATGACTTAGAAACTTACCCTACAGTGAAGTTTATGGTAAAAGTGAAATGCTCTTTGGCTTGACGGATAATTTTTATAGTTTTACATTGGAGCCACCAAGACTATAGGCTCCATTGCTCTACCAACCCTAGTCCTAACCCTTTTAATTAGAAAAGGAAAATCACACAAGGAGCCCTGATGTGAGGTGAAGTTGGCTCCAGTGATGGAAATGGCTGGACCTGGGGCCAGATGCCCCCGGGCTCCTAATGTAGGAAATGATTCCCTTCTCTGCATTGAAGACTTGAGGTTGAGGAACCTCAACACAGATATCAGTATACTCATTATTATAAAGCTCAGTCCCAGAGTGCAACAATTGTTAAAGGCTAGGAAGATTTTGCCAATTGATTACAGACCCTGTAATCAGTGTACACTAATCAGGGTATAATCTATGTATACTAATACACAGGTGACAGAGCTATTGCCTAGGAGACAATAACATTCTCTTTCAGCAGGAGATTTCACAAGTGTCTTTGCAGTGGATTCTTCTGGATGGAATTTCACCAAATATCTGTAATGTCCCTAAGTTAGGTGAATTGATATAAAGGAGAAAAATTTCCCTTCTTCTGACTCTTCTAGCCCAGGCCTTCCCTCGGGTTGGCCAACAGCCTCTGGAGGAAGGAAGAGATGGAAGAAAGGCTGTAAAATATTGATGTTGCCTTCTGAGCTTTATTAAGAAATCAAAACACATGGAATGAGGAACTATGAAAAAAAATCAGCCACTTTGCTATGTTTCCAGAGAAACTTATTTTTCCTTAGGAAATTCAAGTCTTGCCAGGCACTTACAGAATTATATTCTTTTTCCATTTCTTTTTCTGCCCTTTTTTTTAACTATGATTTTGATTTCTCCTTGAGAAAAGCTGTATCCAAGTATTATTAAGTCCACACTAGCATTTCTCAAAGTAACTGTAAGAACATTAGTCCCAGGAAGGAAGTCTTGATACAAAGATTGAGGGGGCAAAGAATTTGGGGAAAGTGCTGCATATTTTAACTCCATCTTTGAGCATCCTGGTGCAATTAGCAGATCAAAGGATCTGAAAAGTCATATAAGAAAGAAAGCTCTCCAATTTTATTTAATCCAGCATTTCCCGGGCTCATTTGATCATGGATTCTTATTTTTCTTGTCTAGTAACATCTGTGCTTTGCAAACTGGGGTTCTCAGGGTATCAGGTGAAAACAGAGACTACCTAGTTTAAAATAAGACTGATTCAGTTTCCAGCAGTGTTTTTCATCAAGAGGTAGGAGTTTTAGGCAGTTCTTTTGCCCAGTGCTTTGCATAACAGAAAATTAGAAGTGCCTCTTTCATTTGTATCCTGGGTTACCTTCATAAGGCTACAACAGCTGAAAGTAGTGAATCAACTGCCCAGAACTTAGTAGATCTCAAGTAAGGCCACTGATAAGGATGAAAACACAGGGAATCAAGGGCAGTCATAAAGGACAGCCTATCAGGGATTGTAAGAAGGAATTGGGAGGATTTGGGAAAGCTTTCAGAGAAGCCAGTGCAGGATTGCTGTCTGACACTCTAGCCCCCTCCCTGAGAAAGAAGCAGTTACTAGTTAGAGGCCTCTACCACCTGGTATGACTCTAGCTATTAAGTGTGTCCAAATAGAACATCCAGACAAATCCCAGTAATGCCTTAGCAAACCCTTCAAATAGGTTGTCACAGGACAGACAACAATATTTCCCATGACAAAACAAGGGCCAGAGTAAATGTGAAACATGTTGGTGAGAAAGAACATTAGTGATTTGATTTTATTAAGGATAACAACATGGATTTTTTTTTAATACTTAGGACCTGATACATGTTATGCCTAGTGCTTTACCACTTGAGTCATACCTCCAGCCCTATTTGCTTTTAGGTTTGCTTTGTTGCTTATTTGTCTGTTTCAAATAGGATCTCATGCTTTTTACCCAGAGATGACTTCAGGCAGGGATTTTCCTACCCCTGCCTCCCACATAATTGGGATTACAGGCATGACCATCATACCAAGTTTGTTTGTTTGGAAGTGTTCTTGCTAACTTTTTTGCCCAGACTGGCTTCAAACCAATATACTCCCACCTCTGTCTTATGTAGCTGAGAGTATACATGTGAAGCACTATGCCTCGCCCCTCAAGATTGATTTTTTTTAAAAAGCCAAGTGGAAACTCATCTTCTTCTAAATGCCCTCTCATCTGTCATCAGTGTCATCTGTCATTTCCTTTAGATTTTTATCTTTCCTGCCTTAGAGCATATCAGTGATACCAAGCCTTTCTAGTTTCATTTCATTGCCACAGGAAAGGTCATATTTAGTAAAATTCTTTCCATTGGCTCCAGGTATGACCTAGTCCATCAAGAAGAAGGCTTAATGTTAATAAGAGTGAGCTCATGACCCATTCAAGTACCATCACAACAGTCCAAAGTGTTCCATATGCCTTTAGAAGTCAGATTTCTATTCTGGGTATTTGGCTGGGTCTTTAAAGACCAAGATCTCCCGCCTCACCTGTCTTACTGACCCATGAGCCTCTGCACCATCAAGGGCCTGAGCAACTGAGGCCCACAGAGCTAAATGGAGGATGCAGCACTTGGCCAAAATCGCCATCCGTTCAGCCAGGGTGTTAGGAGTGCTTTTGCATAGTGACTGTCTCATGGAAGAAAGTGGATTTTCCACTTTGCATTCTTCACTTGAGGGAGTCTCTCGCTCTGCAGCCCTAGCCCTAGACAATGAATCTCACAAATATAAATATCACCAATCCACTTTGCAACTTCCAGAATCTGTGTGCAGATAGAAAGAAGGATGGCTGGCCTTTTCTCTGTTACTGTGTGGTCCCAGGGTGTGTTGGCTCTCAGCCAAGACGTGGGTTTCTATCACTCAACACATTTCAGGGTACTGAATTTCCACTTCCATTTTCTGCTGAAAATTCCATAATATTCTGCTCAGGCCCAGTGTAATTTTGCCTTGAGCCATCAAATAATGTGATCACCAAAGAACTTAGACCTACATTTGGTCTTCTATTCAAAGTGAAAGTCATAAGAGAGGTACACAGATGATATTTCAATATATAATCAAGTGATCTCCGTGACCCATCACCATGTTTGTTTATTTCTGTGAAGTGTTTTTACATAGAGGTTGATGGATACACAGGGAACCAAACCTATGATCTACTTCAAAGAGGCTGCAGCACTCAGCATGATTTTGGGATTCCTGGTTCGCAAACATGCCTTTTGCCCCCTCTTTTTATTGAATAGAGAGCCTTAAGATTCAGTCATCTTAGGAGGTAAAAGCAAGGTCCCTGCCCCCATATCACCCTTCTCTCCATACCAGACACATTTGAGCCTGGGTACCTGATCCTAGATAGTGTCCTGTAGTTTATTTCCATGGGAGAGGGATTTCTAGCCATCCCTAGAAGTAAGCCCTCACTGAGCTGTGGCTGCGGGTTGGTGACATCTCTAAGCCCTGTGTTCTTCCTGGTTCTAGATCTGTCAGGTAAAACCCACCTGGATCCATGTAGAGACAGTAGCCCCAGCTGGCCCTCTCAGGGCCCTGGGACTTCTCTGAAATAAAATGAGGAGATTTCATTCATTCTTTTGTTTTTATTTTATTTATTTTTTTTGCCAGTACTGGGGCTTAGACCTTGTGCTCTAACTTGTTTTTTGCACTCAAGGCTGGTGCTCTACCACTTGAGCCACATACCCCCACTTTTGGCTTTTTGCTGATTAATTAGAGATGAGACTCTCATATTCATCTTTCCAGCCTGGCTTTTAACCTTGATCCTCAGATCTTAGCCTCCTGAGTCGCCACTGTGTCCAGCTCTATCAGGAAAGTCTAGAGTTCCCCTTCATCCCAGCCCTTCTACCACAGGATGCATGGTGTCTGTGATGGGTGCTGAGCCTTTTTGCACTGTCACCAGCAGATGAATCCTAGCAGAGGACAAGTTGACATGCTCCATTTTCCTCAGAAGATTCTAGATGTAGAGTTGTTATTCCTAGCTTTTCCCTAGGGAAGAAAAAAATATTTTAGTGTTTTAAGGTTAAATGAATGTGGGGCAAATGTATACATAGTGTCTGGTGTGTATATATGTATGTATCACGATATGTCAGATGAACTGAGTACTTTCCCACATATGGAAGAATTTCACAAGATCATGTTTAACTAGGAATTTCTCTCATTAACTTCCCATGAGTACATGTTTGAATATACATTATATATGTGTGTGCATACACAATATACATACATATGCATGTGGATGTAAATGTTTTTGTTTCTTACATACTGCATGTCAGAAGTTACCAAAGTATAGTTATAGAACTGTCCAAAAAAAAAGGTATTTCTAGTCCCCCACAACTATAAACTAATAAGCAAAGTTATATGTCATAAGCTTTAAACACCAGTTTCCATTCAAGCTATTATGTCTAAAGCTTTCCTGAGTAAGAAGTGGTAGATTTTCCTTTCCTTTTTCCTTCCTGTCTGCCTTCTTTTCTTGTTTTTGGATTGGAAATTTCATTTCAGGGCCCACTTCCTGAAAGAAGCCTTGAGTTTTGGCGTCCTGTAGGGATGAAGACTTTGAATTTAACAGCCCATAAAGAACACTCTAGTTGGTGCTGCTGTTTATTGGTTGGGGGAAGGGTTCAGAGATGTTCCCCATTGCCACACCTGGGTCAAGTATCCTCCAAACTGGAGCCAGTGCTATCCTGGCCAGCATTTGGGAATAAATACTTTCTCATTATTTCTTTTGCCACAAGTATATTGGAAAACACTATGTTTAAAACTCAGCAGGTAATACAGAAATACATGTGAGCCCTCAAAGATTACATGTCTCCTCACACCCCAAGAAAAAACCAAAGCCACTCAAATGTGAGCCAGATGGCCCATGTGATTTCTCACCATTGGGAAATAAAGATGGCAGTTTATTTGTGTACTTGTTTTTTAAGAGACACTCTTGAATGACCCTCTTTGAGGCCACAGGTATAGAAGGAAATGAGGACAAATGTCTAAACTGCCCTTGTGAGAGGTGTTTAACTGCCTCTTTTCTCCCGCAGCAGTTACCTGCTCACCGGACCATCACAGGCTGCAGGAGAGGAAGGGAGGTGGGGAGCAGCAGTTTGGGAAGCTGGCTTGGCAGATGAGCAAATTAAAGCCAAAGCTCTTTAATCTGGGTGTGATGTTAATTCCTTCCACATAAGCACTTAGGGCTAAGGTGATTGCACCCCACTGGGGAGGGTCTTTCTGGGGGGTGGAGGGGAGATGACAAGAAGAACTGCTTAATGCATTTAGGATCCTCTGGTTAGAAAAGGATTTTCACTTAAAGGAGACTTGACACTCTTAAAGATTTCTGCCTTTCCCTGTTTTGGGTAAAGTGTTTTTCTCCCCCATTCCCTGATTTGTCTTAAATTTTACACATTGCTTAGAGTATTAGGGTTTCATTAAGAGATTTGTGGCAGTGTTTTTGGAATCAATAGAGGTTTTCAGACACAGCCTGAACTCCTCAGCTTGTAGGTGGAACTCATCTTGGCAACATCTGAGGCTTGATTCCTTCTCAACTCCCCTTAATCCAGTCACATTTGTCTGACAGGCAGCACTTGGGCTCTCCCGTTGAAAAGGGGTAGCCAACCTTGAAACGTTAGGAAACAGGGAGATCCATTTTATATTACTAAACAGAATTGCTTCTCACTCCCTGCTCTCTTCTTTCTCCCACCACTTTCTCTCTCCCTCTCCCCTCACCCTCCCTCTCTCAAATCAAAGTAATAAGGACCAGGCTTGACTTATACTCTTCAGGCAATTAGAGAGCTCCAAAGATAAGGCAGCAACAGAGGAAAAGGAGTTAAGAGCATCTATCTGACAAACACTACACACACATGCAAATTCTATTATTTCAAAAATATATCCTATTTGCTGAATAGTAGTACTTTTACATTCTGGTTTGAAAATCTATCTATGAATGATCTCAATAAACTCTAGCATCAATAAACTCGAACATCCCAGAGATGCTAAACTATTTAAGAATGGTTATATTCATATCAGATTATCTTTATACATAGCTGATTGCCTTTGACATTACAGAAATACCCAATAACTTGTAGCAATGACTACATATTAACAAGATCTTGAATGCTACCAAAGGAATGTTACTCAGTTCTGTTTGTGAAAGTCCTTTAATTCTCATAGCAACTCTGTGAAGTAGCAAGACAAACAGAAAGGACCCATTTTCCTTTCCTTTTTTTTTTCTCTTTTCTCCTCTCCCTTACCCCCATTTTGAAGCTTGAACTCAGGGCCTGGGCATGGTTCCTTAGCTTTTTTTCATATGGCTGGCATTCTACTACTTGAGCCACAGCTCCATTTGTGGCTTTTTGGTAGCTAATTGAAGATTGTGGAATATATGTATATGTGTGTGTATGTATGTATATATATATATATATATATATGAATTCTATGCATCTATCAGAAAGAATGACATTGCCTTATTTGTAATGAAATGGAAAGACTTGGAAAGAATTATACTAAGTGAAGTGAGCCAGACCCAAAGAAACCTGGCTCTGTGGTTTCCCTTATTGATAATAATTAGTATATGTCTAGGACAGTCCTAGCGGATGATAACAATAGCTCAATAGCTATGTACATATGATCACATAAGATGATACTAAGTGAAATGAACACCAACTTATAGAAATAAGTGGTTTATTGTTGTTGTTATTTTCAACGTACTATGTGAAATTATTACTTTTTCTTTTGTTTTTCTTCCCCATGGCTTTACTCCTGTTGTCATTGTATCTGATTTTGGTACCACGGCTATTGTATATATATTTGTCTGAATCAGGGAAGGGAAGGAGAATATCACATTGGTGAGACAAATGATAAAAGGTGAACCATTGCAACAGGAATACTTACAAGACAATAAGTTGTAAACTAACTGTACAACTTGGGGGGTGGAGGGGAGTGAATTGGGGAGAAGGGGGTGGGAGAAAAATGAGCAAGGAGGTAAGAAATTTGACAAGAAATGTACTCACTGCCTTATGTATGAAACTGTAACCCCCTCTGTACATCACCTTGACAATAAAAAATAAATTTTAAAAAGTTAAAAAATTAAAACGAGTCTCACAAGCATTCTTCTCTGGTTGGCTTTGAACTGCAATCCTCAGGTCTCAGCCTCCAGAGTAGCTAGGATTATAGGTGTGACCACTGGCCCCCAATTCTATTTTTTAAAGCAATATCCATTTTAAGAATAGGATGACTAGGAGATTTGGTTGCTTACCAATCAAGATATAGTAAAACTAGAGTCATGTTAAAAACACAATTTTCACTGTGTTTAACAAAGCCAAGTGTTAATGACTGATGGATAAAGGAGTAAAAATAAAGCCTGTCTTCACTCCTACCTCTTTTTTATGGTTATCTGGCAGTGGCTCAGCTTTTAGCAGATGTTGACTTAGTGCTTCCAAACAATAGTATTGGCCAACATAGAGTCTGCCACAGTTTTCTTGTCAGCTGGGTACCTTGTATCCTTCAGCTGTAATAGCTAGCTAGCACCCTGAAGCAGAGATTGGCTTGTCAGGATTCCTTCTGCCTGGTGGAAATGTGAAACTACTTTCTTTGAGACACTCCATAATGATGATGCTTGAAAACTGAGGAACATCTGAAGATGATGAGCTAGAAATGAAGGAGAAGGTATTCTGTAATGTTCTCAACAGCTTGGCAAAGGGGATTCAGGTAGCTATAGTGCTTCAGTGTGTTCTTGTTGAGAAGAACTGACCCAGGCAGCCCAGGTTGTCCAGTGCTGGCCTCTCACCTTCAAAATGTCACAGTATGTTTCTTAAAGTGTGGGTAATACCATCATTTCCCACACAGTCAGTGAAGTCTCAGCTTTGAACATTGTTAGAAGACTCAAGCAGAGATGTGACTGGCTCAGTAGAAGGCATAAGAAATCATCCTGAGGGACAGGCATGGTCGTACACACCTGGCAGGAGAATCATGGTCCAAGGCTGACCTAGACCAAAACCACTAAAAGCACAGGAGGCATGGCTCAAGTGGTAGAGAACTTGAGTCTAAGCTCCAGCATCTCAAAAGAAAACAAAATCGAAATAAGAAAGCAGTGGGTGGAACTGAAACAACCCTTCCATGAGTTCACTCTTCCAAATGAGTAAGGCCTCCATGAATAACTTAAGTCTTCCAGTTTCAAGGAAAACAAAGCATTCTGGCAATTCGAAGAGAATTGCAGGTGTAACCAGTGAGGGGCTCAATTTTGCCTATGGCTGTACTTAATATTTCAAATAGATAGCAGTTAAGCGTTTTCCCCTGGACTGTTTATCATGTCAGTTTATAGACTTCACAGCTTCATTGCAAGGGCTAATAAATGGCCCACACAATAGCAAGTCCCTCATCTAGTAATTTAATCCCTTTGCTTCTAGATCTTTTCATCAACACAGCCATGGTGAGCCCATCCTGTGCGAAATTTTGTTTGATCTTAGTATTTAGAGAATTCCATTCGAACCCAACATAGGGAGCTATGGGATTTCCATTAAGGTCTCTGGCACCCTGGAAGTGCAGGTACAGCCTGAGGATATGGGAAGATTGGTACCCCATCCCCTCCCCAGCTCCCACTTCTCAGGCTTTAGTCCATCGTGGATGTTTCCAGCCTCAGATGTTGGGCAGAAGCACAAAGAGGCTTTTCCCCATCCAGATATCTTGGCAACTTCTGGAGAGCAATCACTCACAAAGGACAAGGGAGCCAAATTCCAGGCAGCATCCAGAAAAGCCACTGCAGAGTAAATTTGGAAACAGAAAAACAAGGAAAGGGAACAGACTCTCCCAGGCTTCATAGATGAATTTGAAAACTCCAACTATTTCCAAATAACCTTGCATGAAGTGAGGTTTCTTGTTTTGTTTTGCTTTTTCTCCTTAGATTCACATTTCTGTGAGGTAAAGTAGCTGAGTAAACTAAAATTTGCATACAGAGGAGTGTAGCTGCAATTGTTTGGGAGACTCAGAGCAACCTCACCTCTTTTTGCTTTTTTTTTTTTTTTTTTTTTTGTCCCAATACTGGGGCTTGGACTCAAGGTCTTGCACCCCTGCTTGACTTTTTTTTCCTCATGGTTAGCACTCTACCACTTGAACCATACCTCCACTAATGGCATTTTGTTGACTAATTGGGGATAAGAGTCTCACAGACATTCCAGATTGAACTGACTTTGAACCATGGTCCCCAGATATCAGCCTCCTGAGTAGCTAGGATTACAGGTGTGAGCCACCAGTGCCTGGCCACTTTTGCTTTTTATTCTCCAAATAGACAGTCACTTTGACACAAATCACTTGGTGATGATGGTCATTCATGTTATGCTTTGAAGTCAAGAGAGACCAACACACTTCCCTTTCTACTTTCTTTTAAAAACTTCTTAAACATTTTTTTAAAAAACCAAACTTATAAAACTTGCATAATATTCTGAGTTCACGAAAGGAATTTATCCACATTTCTGCCATGCTAAATGTTAGCAAAGTTTATATTGGACTGTCATATTTCTTTACTTTATTCACCAGCATATAAGACATGGATCTTAACATCTGGTTTTTAATAACCCTCGACATCTGGGAGCTCCTTTTAATTCCTATGGTGGATGAGGAACAGTAGTGATATTGGCAGTGTATATTTTCAAGCTACAACTCCCGTCTGTTTCAATCATAATTAATTACCACTTTTTAATATATTTAATTTGCTAAAAGTGATTTGTATTAGACCACACTTCACTGTTGAGAAAATATTGGTAGGGGATGTGGCTGAGGATGTGGCTCAGTTGTAAAAAATTTACCTAGCATGTGTGAGGACCTGAGTTCACTCCTCAGTAAGTAAGTAAGTAAGTAAGTAAGTAAGTAAATAAATAAATAAATAAATAAATAAATAGAACAAAGAGAGAGGGGGTGAGGAAGATAGAGAAAGAAATTTAGGATAGATGTATAGGAGAACTCTTTTGTTGGAAGTGTTTTTGTTTGTTTGTTTTCCCTTTGTATTTTATTTTCTTTCACTTTAAACTTTAGCTAGGTATCAGTGGCTCATGGAGCTATTCCCGGCTAAGATTCAGAGAATTGCAGTTCAAAGGGAGCCTTATTGCTGGGCGCTGGTGGCAGACTCCTATTATCCTAGCTATTCAGAAGGCTGAGATCTGATTATCTCAGTTCAAAGCCAGATGAGGCAAGGAAGTGTGAGACACTTATCTCCAATAAGCTACACACACACACACACACACACACACACAAAAAAAATCAGAACCGGCTCTGTGGCTCAAGTGGTAGAGCACTAGCATTGAGCAAAAGAAGCTCAGGGACAGTGCTCAGGCCCAGATTTCAAGCCCCAGGGCCAAAAAACAGCAACAACAAAGGGAGATCCTTATTCAAAATCTGCAAGATTCAGTCTGCAAAATAACCAACAAAGAACCATGCCAGAGGCATAGCTCAAGTGGTAGTGTATCTGCAGAGCAAGCAAGTTGAGTATGTGAGAAGCCTTGAGTTCAAACCTTGGAAGTTAATCCTTATATGAATGTACTTGGAACAAACCACATATAAACATGCTATTGGGTTTTAAAAGCACTAGGAAATAAATTGCTTTGTAAAGAAAGTCATTTTATAGCCATATAAGTGAGTGGTCACCA
Organism: Perognathus longimembris pacificus; assembly: GCF_023159225.1. Lineage (NCBI taxonomy): Eukaryota > Metazoa > Chordata > Mammalia > Rodentia > Heteromyidae > Perognathus > Perognathus longimembris. The sequence goes on from NC_063170.1 coordinate 34,422,712, forward strand.
GGAGCCATGAGCTGCAATTTACAGAAATCCTCCTGTTTTGTTTTGTGACTTTGGCAAATCTTTTTTTTTTTTTTTTTTTTTTTTTGGCCAGTCCTGGGCCTTGGACTTAGAGCCTGAGCACTGTCCCTGGCTTCTTTTTGCTCAAGGCTAGCACTCTGCCACCTGAGCCACAGCGCCCCTTCTGGCCATTTTCCATATATGTGGCGCCAGGGAATCGAACTGAGAGCTTCATGTGTAGGAGGCAAGCGCTCTTGCCACTAGGCCATATTCCCAGCCTGACTTTGGCAAATCTTAGTGTCTTTCTGTGCCTGAAATTTTCCTACAGCAGCAACTTTGGGGGTTAAGAACTTTATGATGAAATATATTCATACATATACCCAGCAGGTCTCTAGAACCCCTGAAAAACACTTATGGATGCCCTAGGGTGTCATGGCTGTAAACGTCCCTTCTTTATTAACATGAAAGAAACATCAACTTTACTTTTCTCTAGAGACAGTGAGGAAGTTCAACAAATGTAAAAATACATTTCCCTAAGTCATGTAAGGGAAAAAGGGATGTATATAGCTAGGAAAATCACTAGATTGTTCAGTAATAAATACACACTGCAAGTTTTCATATAAGAAGACTCAGCTAAAATGATTGACATACTTTAGTTTTTCCTAAGTATTCCTCCCACCTAAACTATTCAGTGAAAATTCATACTGAGTTGTCTAATTCATATCTATGCAAATCAGTTGATTGACTCAAATCCACTGGGGATTCTTTTTTTTTTTTTATGGCTGCAGGTACTTGGGCTTGAACTCAGGGCCTTGTGCTCTTGCTTAGCTTTTTTCTCAAGGCTAGCACTCTACCACTTGAGCCACACACAGCTCCTTTTCCAGATTTTTGCTAGTTAATTGGAGACACCAGTCTCATGGGGTTGTCTACCATGGCTGGCTTTGAACTGTAAACCTCAGATCTCAGCCTCCTAGGCAGATAGGATTACAAGCATGAGCCACCAGCACCCAGCTGCTCCTGGGGATTGTTCATCTTTGTGGGCTATGTATCCCTAGTGAAATCTTTCAACATCTTACCAGAACAATAATGCATTAAATACATAGATTTGCCCAGGAAAGACATGATGTTGCAAGTCATCTCAAAGATTATACTTCTATGTCCTTGAGTAGGTAAAAGCTATCTTGGCTTGTTGGCAAGACTTCATTGAACTACATGAAAGTACCATTTTCGTAAATGAAAGATGGTTAAGTATTTGCATTTTTATGAGTTAACCTAATATTAAGTAATAAGGAGAGAAAATGTTCACAGGAATGAATCATGTGAAATTCCATTGGAGATCTACTAAATGACACCACTCTTAAATTACATTCAAGACCAGGGCCTGGACCACTCAGTCCAGTGAATAGAGAGAGGTGTTCAGATGAGATGAAGGAATGGTGAATGTGCTCCAACAATTTTCCTGCCTACTGATCACCTCACCAAGACAGAGTAGTTGCCAGAGCCATTATGGAAACATTTTCGACAAGAATTCAGACCAAATTAGCATCAGCTTATCCACAGTTGAATACAATGTTAAGTTAAACATAATTTTCTTTCCATTTTTCTAGATTGAAACTGTACTCAATCTTTTAAACTTATTTGATTACAAATGTATAATCATTTCATGCAAATGTATAACCATTCTTCTTTTATTCAGAGAGCCAAATAGATCCTGACAAAAAGAACACGTTTGAGCCTTTGTAAAATAACCAATATGAGTTATCACATGGTGAAAAAGTTTATTCCACCCAAGTAGATGGAGTTTTGATCTTGTTTTTAAATTCTTCTTCAGCTTTTATTGATACATTAAGCTTAAGAGAAATTAAGGATATTTGATTACTCTAATTGCTTCTCTACTTACTTAAAGAATTTAATCTACTCCCTAGACATATGTAATTCAGATTGCATGCTTTCCAGAAAAATAATCATCTGCTAATGCAGACTAATTTTAATCTTCTAATCCAATCTTAACAGAGTCAGAGCTGGGTAGGTAGAATGTTTTGGTATGGGGTTGCCATAGATACAAAACTTGGTTATACAATTGACAAGTTGGTGATGTGGAACTTAAGTTACGATGGATTTATTTTTGTCCACACTCTTTAAGATTTAAAAAAAAGTGCAGATTCGTGTGCCTTCCAGTGCATGTTGGTGTGACTAATCTTCTCTTCTTTCGTTCTGGTGCTCCCTCCTCTCTGTGTTCCTCCTTCCCACCTCGCGGCTGCAGGATGACGAGGAGGGCATTTGGGCATAGCCGGGCCTGTAGACCAAAGTTCCAGTTTTGTTTTGAGGGGTGAGAAACCATCTTTTATATCATTTTTTTCTAAAGAAAATTATTGTATTTTAGTGTTGTATTGTGTGCGTGCTCCATTGTGCTGGCTGCTCTTTGTGGTTGTGCCCTGTGTTTGCTACTGTGTCTGTGAACAGCTCAGAATTGTGTGTGTGCCTTGTGCCATTCCCAAGAGCCCCACCATCCTACCTCACCTCCCCACCCCACAACCACATGATTGCTCTGCCTTGTTGGGAATGGGTTTAGCATGATTCAGATGTGTCTGTGTTGTCTAAGAGGTAAATTCTGTTCTTACTAGCATTCGTGTATACTTCTTAAGGCATGATTGTCCACTCAGAAATTGTTGCACTTCTCCAGTCATAGTTTTCAGCCAACTGCTTGCTTTCACCAGATAATGCCAGTTGGTGTGACTCGTGCATCCTTCTGGTTGTGCCAAATGTTTTTGCAAGGAATACAGAATAAAACTATGTATCTTCATGGAGAGCTGAGACTGTCATCTCCAAGGAGCCCATTTAGTGGGTTGTGCTCTCTCTTCCATGGCAGATTCTGAAGAAAACAAGCATCAAGGCTTAGTCATGATGAATGGGTAACTGTAATTCCCTCAGTGAATGAGTAGAGCTTATATTAACATTAGCAGGTCTTGGTAGTGCTATTTTATCTGTTGCTTTCTTTAAAATATGCTTCTGTAGAGCTTTGCATTATAAATTACATACATATTGCTCTTTGAAAAGCTAACCTGTAGTTATCAAGAACACACCTTTGATTTTCATTCTTTCTGCATTATTAAGGGTGGGTGCAATGGCTGCACTGTTATACATGTAATGTTGAACTCCAGCAGATTTTGCTGCTGGAAATCACTTTGTTACCATACTGTTAGATATTGTAACACCAGGCACGGCTCTCTAGAGATTAATATTCTTTGTATGGTAGCATGGTGCTGTTGAACGCTACAGCCTTGCACATGGCATTTTATTCAGAATAAAAAATGTGGCAGATTGTGTGCCAGGGTAATTATTTCTGGTCAAGAAAGTATCCTACATGCAGTTCTTAAATGCCACAGTGCTAGAGAGCCAACAGGTTTGGGTCAATTCATTGGGATAACTGAAAATGTGTACCTGTAACATGGCAATATGATATGATCTCACAAATGTTAACCAAGAGCTGCTGAGGACCATTTCACTACTGAACTTCCCTTTGTAGACACTGCTGTAGGTCTCACAAATGGGTCAGATTGCTGGCTTTGGCGGTACTGCAGGTAATGCACAGGGGCTGATTTTCAGCTAGAAATTCTTTCCACATAGTTAAAGTGTAATACTTCTGGGCTATGTGCTGCAGAGAAAGCTTGCTTCATGTTCACATTGGAGTACTTTCCTGTTCTTCCTCGCCTGGGTAAAGGGGGACATAGCAGCACTTTCTCCTTAACACTTCCACATGCAGAGTGATTCCAAGGGAAGCTTGTCAGTATAAGGAGGTGAAGAAACCAGAGCCATCCCTGAGGTTCTGTCAGACGCTCTCCCTGCCTACCAAAACGTGAAGAGAAACACTGCATTTGCTCATATAGAAAAGCCAATGAAAGTGTGGAGAGATCTAGGATAAGATTAAATAAGAATAAAGGAAAAAAACATGAAGAGAAACACTGCATTTGCTCATATAGAAAAGCTAATGAAACTGTGAATAGATCTAGGATAAGATTAAATAAGAAGAAAGGGTTTATGATTTTAAAAGGGAAACACATAAACTCTTTCCCCAAACTTGAATAGAATAAATAGGCAAAGGAAAGTTCTGTGTATTTGTAAGTTGTCATGAGAAGTGTGGCCATTGCCAGGCCTGCAATCCGAGTTACTCAGGAGACTGAAAACTGAGGATCATGATTTGAAGCCACCCTGGCAGAAAAATCTATGGGAATTTTATCTCCAGTTAACTAGCAAAAAGCTGGAAATAGGCATGTGGGCTCAAGTGGTAGAACCCTAGCCTTGAGTGCAAAAGCGTAGGGACAGCACACAAGCCCTGAATTTAAGACCCAGTACTGGCAAACACACACACACACACACACACACACACACACACACACACACACACACAGTTTGGCAATCTTAGGAATCACTTTTTTTTTTGCCATAAGAATGTGTTAGATTTGTAGGCTGCATTTGTCTCTCCTGAATAATAAAAATTTTTATTACTCTTTCGAAAGTTTTGGGACATCCTCCCTGCTGCTCCCTGAGATATCATTTGTGTTGTCACTCACAGGATGAAATCTCTGAGACCCACAGTAGAAAGTCTTGCTGTCCTTAAGGCAAGCATACACAATGGTGTTAAGCCCCCATCTTTTAAAATTTCTATACAAGTTTCCCCTAACACCATGCATCTCTGAAAGCAAGTGTCGTCAGAAAATTAGTCAATATATAATTCTACTTTAATATGTCATAATAAGTTTATGGGCTTCTGAAGAAAACTACTTATCTTTCTTTATGACTCCTTTAAACAAGCTTGCTCAGATATCCTCAGGCTTTTAAAACCCTATCTTTAAGGATTTAAATAATGAGATATTGGGGAACCTTCTAGTTTTGAACAGCCATTGCATGTTTGAACTGCATTACAATCTCTGAAGCCTAAGAAGACATTGAATTTATAACTAAAGATGGGTAATAGTCATACATTAAAAATTAACTGTTTTGAATGTTTTGATTTATAGCCCTTATAAAAGAAACATTACAACATGTTCTTTTACTAGGCATCAGTTATATGCTCATAATAGCATCAGAAAGCTTCACTTGAATCTGGAGTATGGGTGCTGAAATGAATCATCATTTAGGGGGGAAAATCACTCTAGAGATTTATAACAAATTATAATTAGCATCACAACCCTGACAGCTCCTCCCTTTTTTGCCACTTCTGGATAGAAAGTCTAGGCATGATTTTTTTGTCTCCCTGGGATCCTTCAAGGGTAGTAATTTCTGATAGCAAAGTGGACTGGGGAAAGGTTGCTTTCCTAAGGACTTTTGGCAGCCACTAGAGCTAACCTTGGCCCCCTGAAAAACATTTGGCTGAAGGTCTGGTCTTATCATATAGCAGCCAAGGACCCTGTACTTTGAAGGGCTCTTCTGTCATTGTCTTGAAATTCTTCATTGTTTTCAGACACTTTCATTTTGCATTGGATTCACAAATGATATATATATTCTGTGATTCTCAGAATCACCACCTATACCTGCCTCCCATCTCTCTGCTTTTTCACCCTGGTTGCTTATCAGTGTCTCTGTTTTCTTATGCCTAGTTTCTACCTCTGGCCTGCTTTACTGTTCTGCTTTTCTTCTAGAGATGCCAGGGGAATACTTTTCCAGTAAGTTGTTCTCATGAGCATTTCTACAGTGTACCCATTCCCTACCCTCTCCCTTCTTCCCCAATACTTAGTGACATATTATGAAGATGCCACCTGGGATCTTCACTGTATTTTCTATCTTGCTTTGCAAAATACTGGAAAAACTGCTCTTCCATCACTCTTCTCAGAGAAAAGCAAATTGATGTAGCAATATCAACAAATAACTATCCATATCCACTTACTGAAGGTGTTTGCCTTGGATTTCCAGGAGGCGCTTTGATCTGTGAACATTCAAAGAGGTGAGGCAGTGGGGAAATAAATCAAGACCCCCTGCAAGACTGGGAGCCACATCTGTCTCCTTTATCATTCAGGTGTTTGAGATCTTCCTATGAATTCTTGCAATTGAGCAGATGTAGAATACAAAATCATTTTTGTTTCTTAAAACACTAGGAAGGAATAAATCTGTTTTTAATTGAAGACATATGCAAATCTTAAGACTTGATTACCAAAAATTCAGATGTGATATTAAAAGTTTTGGCATGGGGCCACAATGCTAGTAATTGCATCCTGATAAAAATGCAGGATTGAAACTGTGAGGCACAATATAATCTGTGTGTGAGTACGTGGGAAGTGTTATGAATTCCAGAACAATATAGATATAGGGAGAGATTTTCACACACAACATAATGCTGGAAAGGCTAGTGGAGCTCCCGAGTATCTCTACCCTGGGGAAAGAGATAAGACTGGGGGAGGGGTAACTTCATTAGGGCTTCAGAGTTTATGCTCTCATTTTCTTCTCTCAGTAGACAGGATCTGTACATGAGCCCTGAGCTTATCCTGGGGCAATGAAATCAGTGGATGGGAAAGAAGTGATGAAAGGAGCCCTGGGCTTCCTCAAGAGGTTTTCTTTTATACATCCTAGACAGAGATACCTACCAATGCTTTGATTTGCTCTAAATCTCCTATGACTGAGGATCTGATATGTTTCCACCTTCTGCCATTGGTTACTAAGACATTCATTCATACATTCACTCATTATTTACACATTCTTTGATCAGCTGGGTAAGTTCTCAGTTACATGCTTGGAAAATAAAAGAGTAAGATAGATGTGGTTGCCACACTGTGAATCCTAATACACAGTTAAAAGAAACAGAACCTAAGTAAGCATATTAGTATTGATCTTAGAAATTGTTATCATTACTTTGATGAAAACCAATAAGATATTAATATCAACAAGTATAATGAACTTGAGAAAAGATGGTCTGTGAGTGTCTCTCCAGGAAAGGTTCTTGAAAGCAGGGGGAGTCACAAGCTTCCATGTCAATGTGTGTGGTCAGGACATGACTATGCAACATGCACTGGAGGTAGGAAGAACTTTATGGACTAAAGAATCTTGAAAACGTAGTCTGGATAAAGCACAAAAATATGTGATAAGGTTGAAGAAGCCAGAAGGGGCCAAATTGCATCGGCCAAAAAATGGCTACAGTAGAGAGTTCAGACTTTAACCTAAGAAAAATGAATGGACACTGAAGGATCTTAAGCAGAAATATGACATGATTCATTTTCTGTTCTAGAACAATCCTATCTGCAGAAAGACTGAATTTTCGTGGCAGGGAAAGCAGAAGTAAAGGGCTGTTCCATCATTTGAGAGGATTGATGGTACAGACCCAGGGCTGCTACAGTGGAAATACAGACAAGTGCATACACTGAAGATGAGTCTAGGAAGTGAAGCTAGCAGAACTGGGTGGGGAGGTCACACAAAGGATGAACTTGAGAATATGTCAGAGCTCTACTGTGCTGTCCAAGAAGCAGCAGACTGTTGTTGGAGAGCTGGGAGAAGTGGGATTCAGGGTTCTCTTTTTCCCAGATGTCCCGTAGATCTGGTCAAGGCAAAGGCCTGTGTTCTTTCCCAGAATCTTTGGTCTTTGGGGGCAGTGCAGTGCTATACAGGCTGACAAGTTTAAACAAGGTTGAGTGGCTCTTCTAACTCTCAAAGGGAAGGAGAAAACTTAAACATGGGATAAGGTGATATATATACACGTATGTACATATATACATATATGTACACACACACACACACACACACACACACACACACACACACACACACACACACGGGTTCTGTAGCAAAGCTCCCAAAGTTACAGGCGATTGAAAAGGTCCTGGAGAGAGAATAATGCAATTAGCTCCTGCAATCCCTGCTCAGAATGCCAGGCATCAAGAATTATATCATTAAGGGTTCTTCATTATATTCTAGTTGCTCATTGTGATTGGCTTCCCATATCAAATTTCTAACTACTATTTTTTGAAGAAACTTTTAGCCATCTCTTTTCAGGAGTTAAGATGAGAAATAACTGTAAATAGCCACAAGACATTTGAACAACCATGACAGTGACTCTACTTCCAGTAACAGAATCAATTCCTCCACAAAGTAAGATGTTTTCATTTAATCACCCCCTTCCTCCTCTTCCTCTCCTGCTTCTCTGCTTCTCCTTGTCTTTTTCTTTTCTGGAATATATCAGTATATTTTCATATTTCTTCTGTCTAGGTGTGTAAAGCTGTTGCTCAGAGCTACCATTTGAACACTCTATTGATAATTCTTAGAATCACTACTTTATTAATATTGGTACTAGAATTGAGTCAGTAAACAAAGTAGATTCATACTCTAAGAGAATTTAGGGTGGTATACAGATTCTTGAACTGGTGCCTATGAACTCTTAGGGCAGATGCTATGATGTTGTTAACAAACGTTGGTGTGGGTGTGTGTACGTCTTTGATTGTGTGATCCTCTGTGACCCTCAGCAGATACTCTGAGGAGTGAGGTTTCAGCAAGGGTGAAGAGCCACTCACTATGAGAGAATGGGAAATAATGTCATGGAGGGCTATTATTGTAGTCTATGCTTTCAGACAGGTTTCAGTTGGATTCTGGCTGTAGTACTGTTTAGCTGAGTGGCCTTGGGAAAATGGCCTTTCCTCTCTACCTCCCCTGTGGTGTGGACCAAGTCAGCCAAGTTGACTAGGATATGTCACCAAGTCGGAGGCATGGTGAGGGCATATGCTTATACTTAGGGGTGCAGGAGGATATACTCTACCACCCAAAGGAAGGATTGATACTATAGATGGATGACTGTAGGAGATGAAAGAAAAAGCAGAAGAAAGGAAAACCTATTTCTGTAACCACACCCCAACCAGTTAGACATTCCTTAGCAGGTTTGTTTACCCTAAAAGTACACCATCTTATCACTTCTGATTTTTTTGATACTTGAATACTGAAAAGGACATGATTAGTTATATTTACAGCAGAGCATTTCTTTCCATCAAAATAAAAAAACAAGCAATGAATAAGTATTTGATAAGCAATTCTGAGGTGATGAATGGAAGCAAGAGAAGAGCAGTGATGTCTCCAGCCACCTCTTTCCACTCTCCAGTGTGTGTGGCCTTGGGGACTGAGGCAGGATGTGATGACCTACACTAGTTTTTGGAACTCATTGTGGTTGCCTGGCAAAGCAATATGTGTTGGCTTGGGTTTAACCATACTCTCAGGACCTGGAATCTGGCTGAGAAATCATAAACAAGCATTGATGATAAATGACCAGGGGCCCGAGGCAGGAGGCGTCCAGTGGAGTGTTGTTGCATGACATGACATCCTTCCTGAGCCAGGGCTGCACACAGGGAGCGCTCTGGCCCTCCTACCCTTGTCGTTTGCTCTGCAGCACGGTGCTGGTCTGGTCTTGCTTAACCTCTTTATTAATGATCTGTAAAGGAGAGAAAAGAGCAAATGTAGAAATGTTACAGATGACACTAATTTGGGAGGTGTTGGAAATACAAGTGAGGTCAAAGAAATCACACAAATGTCCAGAAGAAGGTTAGAAATGTGGTGGGGAGAATAGGGGAGGGATAACAAATCATGGAAGAATCCAGACTCTCACATCTGGTGAAAATTAATCAGAGACATAGATATTAATGGACGGGAAAGGAATGAAAAACTGAAAGCTGAAAGAAAAATCTCAGTGGCCATTAGGAAATCTAATCCAAAAGCCTACCATAGGTCATATCAAGGAGGGCAGTTAGCATTGACTAGATATTAACAGGTGCTAGAGCAATAGACGTAACTATTTGTGGCAATCTGGTCCAGAAATCATGTTTTATACTTCTCAGGAGCGAATCTGAAAGATGGAAAGATTTTTTTTTTTTTTTTTTGGTTGTGGGATTGAACTCTGGGCCTGGGCACTGTCCCTGAGCTCTTCAACACAAGGCTAGTACTCCGCCTGAGCCACAGTACCACTTTTGGCTTTTTGGTGGTTAATTGGAGATAAGAATTTCATGCACTTTCCTGCCTGGGCTAGCTTTGAACCACAATCTTCAGATCTCAGCCTCCTGAGTAGCTAGGATTACAGGTGTGAGCCACCAGCGCCTGGCAGAAAGGGCTTTTAAAGACTGCAACCACTAGGTGAGGGCAGGGTACTCTTTACTGGTAAATGTTGATCTAGAATTCCTCAAAATCATCTACATTGGAACACATGATAAAAATGGCATTTTCAGGGAGAGCATAAGAGATTCATTTTAGGATATGTAATTGTAAACTTAAGAAGGCTTCCCGCCTCATACCTGGTCTTATACAATGAAAGGATACTTCTCAGTCGGCCACCTTCCTGGGCCACTGAGCCAGAATTTTCTTACTGGTTCAGAGAGAGCCAACCTTAGAGTCCCATCTCTTTTGAAACATCTACAGTCCTAACAAAGTGGACAGACATCTTGTAAACCAGGAATATGGCCCGCCCTAAATCGAACAACAAGAATGGCTATGTTACTTTTGTCCTTTAGGCCTTAATTTGTCTGGAGGCTATAAGCCACACCAAAGCATGCCTTAACTCTCCCTCAGATCTCCCTCGTGTGTGTCTCACCCAGGTCACATGATCCCTGCATGAAAAGTATTGGTCTGCCCAGCAGCCCAAGTCTAGCCTTCCCTGTACATCCATTTGTTTGAAACTTTTGAGTAGAGTTGTATATTTTCTGGCTGTGTTTTCCGGATAATATAATGCAAAGGCAAAGAACAACATACAGCAACTGAAACCAAGACCTAGTTCACTAGGCCTAGTACTCTAGGCTAAATACCCTAACAATAGCTCCCCCCTTCTCCCCCATTTGTGAAAGGACATGGGCAGTTTCCAATTCAACCTGCCACAAGCATTTTCTTAGTGCCTCTGTCAGAGTGGTGGAGATAGAGGTCTTGGAAGGATGTAGAAAAGTTGTTATGATCTCTTTAAAAGATCATTTCTCTCAGTAAGCCATCCAGGATAAAAGCACAGATTGCCGTATGTAGTCAAAATCCTTCATCTGAGAGGAAAACATAGGATGAAGCCATAGAATAACATTTGCCAAGATCACTTGCACTGAGAAACCCGAGCTTCCTGTAGCCACCACTTCGTTTTCCATCCATTATTCCTATGTTCATCGGACAACTTTAGAAAATTTTGATGATGAATTAAGAAAACCCATTCTTAAAATCTTCATGAGCCTTTCAGTATTTATCCTGCTGTATTTTTCTAATAGCAGTTGATCTCATCAATATTTACTTGGTGGTTCCAGAGGCTGAATTTGCAGTCTCAAGTGCAAAGTGGTTGTAAAACACCCAGACTCTTGGGGTCTCAGACAAAATTCAAACCCTGCTTCCACCATTCTTAATTGCTAGCTTAAGCCTCCAGAGGTGGCTCCATCTGTTACTGTTGTTAATATTGATTCTGTATCGTGCAACTCTCTTTCCACATTGATCAGCTGACATCTGTTTGGAATTTGGTATCTGCTCTGCATTGGGCAGGTGGGGAAGACAGAGCCAGCTGGATAGGCACTCTGCTGTAGCCCTTTGGGCATAGGCAGGGCTATGCAGGGCTGCTCAGTGGCTCTGCCCATTCTGGTGTCAGAAAGATGCCTGTGGTTGCCCCAGCCTTGAGCAGGCATGCAGTAGAATTAACAGCCCTGTTGATTCCCCTGGCTCTATTCTCTCAATACACCATGATCTCTACTGGGGCTATATTATTTGAAAAGAGTTTAGCACAAATCCCTCTACAAAAAGAAAAAAAAACAACTCTCTACCCTTCATGAGAAAAAAAGAGCCTTCTCTTTTCCCCATCACCCTGGCTGGTGAATAGATTCTGCATGGGGAGCTCCTCAGACTAGGACATTTGTCAGGGGGCATGATATAAATCATATTATAGAAAACATTTGTCCCTACTCTTTGTCTGAAGGCAGATGACATACTAGGGAACTAGATACTAGCCTGTTTTCTTCAGGGAAGCACTGAGGGCTTTCTACCAGCCAGTCAGAAACACAATTCAGTCTCAGGCTATGCAGCACAATTGGTCACAGAAAAGAATTGTTCTTCCTTCCCAGGGAATGTTGGACCCAGAAAGGGGGAATGAGGAAGTGCTCCTGAGCCAAGGAACAACCTTTGTCCCCTTCCTTATACAACAGGTTTGGGACGGAGAAATCTGATATGTCAGATAAGGAGGCAGTATGTGTGCTAGCTACAAGCTGAGGCATGCCAGATGAATTTTCTCCATGAAAAAACAGCCATAAATGCACTACTATGTTGATGGCAGCCAGATTGTTAAAGAAGCTGAATGATATCACAAGAAATGTACACACTGCCCTACTATGTAACTGTACCCTTTTTACACAACACCTTATCAAAAAATTTGTTTAATTAATAAATAAATTTTTTAAAAAAGAAGCTGAATGTTCTTCCTGAGTAAGAGCAAGTGTCTGGTAGAAGTCTGGGTGGCTTCTCAGGTGGGACAGGGGCCAGGGAAGGGAAAGATGGGTTAGCCATTCCTCCCTCTTCAGGTCACTGCTGTCTCTGCAGACCCCAGGGAGGAGCAGTCTACTCATCTGGGGGAAGCTGGGAACTTCCATGGCTGACTTCTATCTCCTGATGTCCACATCCTGATCTCACCTGCGCTCCTACGAGCACTGTGAGGGTAATAAGCAGGTGATGTCATGACTGTCTCACAGAATAACAAAGTTGGGCCGCGTGAGCATAGTCCACGGTGGTAGGGATAGGAATCTGCAAAACAGGTACATGGGATTCTTGGTCATCTGTTTTTTCTATTGTAGTTTTTGTTGCTTTCAGATGTTCTTCAGAACACTAATGATGTTGGGTATTAGGAAACACTATTTTGTTTTTTTGTTAGTAATAATAGAAGCATTCCCTTTTTCCTCAATAGACCCTTGGGTAGAATTTGAATGCACAAAATGTAAATTTTGGGGGAAGTTTTGTGTTTCATCTTTAAAACTATCTGTTCATTCAGATTAAGTGCTCCACACAGCTCTTTCAAAACTACCATTTGGAGTGCATGGAGTAGGGTGCCAGGCCACGAGAGGTTCACATGTGGTCTCAGGAGCTGACATGAGGCCCTGCCCTCGCTGTGCCAAAGCAGCCAGAGACCATAAGGAAGTGAAGGGCATGGCAGTATTCCAATATAAACTGTGGTTATGGACAATGAAATCTGACTTTCGTAGAAATGTCATGTGTCAGAAAACATTCTTTTGATTTTTACCCCCAGCTTTCTGAAAAGATAACCCCATTGTTGCTTGTATGCCACAGAAAAGCTGGTGGCCTACTTTTCTTGACCCAGTGGGCTGACCTCTGCTACTCACTCTTAAGTGTTTTTATGTTTGATCTTCCTGCTCAATTCTTCCATCTCTCCTGTGACAGATACTATGTGATTCTATTTTGCAGGGAGGAAACCTAGGCACAGAGAGGGGAAGTTCTTGGCCTGGAGTCATACAGTTCTGGAATCTTATAAATGGGATTCCAACCCAAGTGTGCCCGACCCCAAAGCTCTGCAGGACTCTTGCTTCTCTGCATTGGCTCCCATTGTATTCCTTGCCATGATGGGTCCCATCTCTGCTTTAGTCTCCAGTCTTCTCACCCAGCCCCCTCTAATGGGGAAAAGACACATGAGGCCACTGTGCTAAGACTGATAAAAAGCAACAAGGATTTTTTTTCCCCCATTGATGACTTCACTTCCTTTTCCTCACACCTCATCCTTTGTTAACAAATAAGGTGCCTATCCTAGATGGAGGAGCTTATGGGGTGGGGTGGGAGCTATGCATTCAGAGCTGTCCCTTCATAGCACATTATTTAATCTCTCTGTACCTCTCTATCCTCATGGTGAAAATTCTTTTCCTCCCTTGTGAGGATCAAATAAAGAAGTTATGATGTCAGATGTTAGCACAGTGCCGGTGCTTAGTAACACAGTAAGTACCTACATTGTTGTTCCTAGTTTGTTTCCCATTGTCTCCTCTTCTGACCCTCCCTATATTGACCATCCCTCCCATTCCTGCAGTGTCAGAATCTCCATAGTTACTTGTTTAGTGTCTACTGACGGTTAAATGATCTTCTCCACATGTGTACTGCATCACGGTGAGGGCTGAGCAATGGTCTGCCTGCCATAACTGTGTTGTCACCAATCACCAGAGGGACAGTGGACCCTCTCTAAGGTTCTTTATGCTTGGCAACAAAAACCCATGCCTGAGTGAGGCAATAAAAACTGTATGCTTGCAAATTCAAAAGCGCTTTCATATGCACTTCCAATAAGTTAGCACAGTTAATAGTCAGTGGAATCAGGAATGTGAAGGAACTTAAAATTCATCAGACATTGAAAGAAGCATCACTGTTTTGGAATCCAGAAAAACTCTGACAGAGGCACTAACACTAGTGAGACTCCAGAGAAAATTCGAAAGATGCCTTTTTCCGGGAGGTTTGTACTCTTATCTTGGCCAATCCAGGGGAGATAAAAGAAATATTGGCAACAGCTTTTTGAGAAAGGCCATATTGCATCTCCTTTGCCTAAAGGAAAGCAAGTACACACTTGCAGCCATTGGCGAGTTCTTAGAGAGGCTTCAAGGAATTGTGCAAGCAGGCTATGTTCCAGGAGATTATGAGTTCTTTGTGCTTCATGTTTCATGGCTACTAGCAGCTGGCATCTAACAGAAATCACACGGGAAGCGGGCAGAACTTCTTATGCAAACTTCTGAGCAGAGGGCTATGGAGACTTTGTGTGTAACGCCTAATCTCATTGGGAAATTTTAGGGTGAAAAAAATGTAATTATATATGAAATACCAACAACGAAAAAGCCAAAGGAATGTCTCTTCTTTGGAAGTTTCTTTGTTGATGAGATTAAAAACTAAGCTCTTGTGCTCCTGCCTACAAATTATTCCAATTATTTGAAGAGAAATGAAAGATGACCTTGAGAGCAAAAACATAGCATTCCAGTATGTGGTTCCAACTAATGTTCACATGTTTAATAATCAGTTCAGCAAATACTTGCTGAGAACCTACTACATGCAATTCAATAGAAACCAGACAGGTCCCTTTTTGGAGTATGTTGCCCAATTGAAGTATATTTTTAATTATCTGTGATATAAAGTATGCATTATAAGAAGAATTTCAGGAGACTGTATTTTAGCACAGTATAACTTCCCATTGCATGAGCTATCCTGCCATTGGTTCTGTTTAGATGTAGATTAGCATGAACAATTCAAGTGGCTGACATAGACAGCTGTGTGGTGTGGATTAAGCACCAGAGCTGGAGAGGAATGAGCCTTCTACCCATGGAATACAAGTCATGAGTTGGAGAACAGCCAGTATCAAAGACCTTCTTTGTCCATATATACCTGTACTTTGTCTTCTATCCCAACATGTGGGTCTTGCATTACCCTGTTTTACAGAGGAGAGATTATATCATGCTTCTAAATTCACAGAGCTGAGAGATGATAGAGCCTAGCATGGAGCTCAAGACCACCACGGGCTCTCATGTTTCTTGAGTACAGTATGGCCATCAGCTGCCATCATAGAGCAAAGAGTTTTTGCTCCTTAAACCACATACTAAATCTGTCCCCAAACAGGTTCATTTCTATGAGTTTGTGATTAGAAGACCAAATATTAACTATGACATATTAAATATTGTATATATGTTAGTATATAATATGTATTGTACATTATATGTTATAATTAAGCACCCAGGTAACCCACAAAGGCCTGTGTCACATTACTGAAATTCTTATATCTGTAGAAGCGTAGGGGAAATAATGGTAGATAATAGCTGAAATATAATTAAACGAAAACCTAGTAAAGCCTTGATTGATTTGCATATACTTCAGAGATGGTCTTGTTTAGAAAGAGCAAAGCTAGTACCCATCTTATGTGGTTGTTTTGAGAATTATCCACTAAGCCATGTAAAGTGTCTGGTGGTTTATAAAAGCAATGTGTTAGTCACATAAATAAATAGAGGTCTTTAGAGGGATTCCAAAGGTAATTTGGAATACTTTAAGGATTTTAGAGAAGGATCCATAAATTATTTATTCTGCTTGATTTTGCCTTGGAACAACAGCTTTCTCTGCATTGGACCGTACTATCTATGCACATACAAATATGGCCTCTGTGTGTATGTGTGTGTGTGTGTGTGTGTGTGTGTGTGTGTGTTTATTGGGGCTGGGACTGGAGCTGGGGTTCCAACTCACAGTCTTGATGCTGTCCTTGAGCTTGTTCATACAGTGCTAGCTAGCACTCAGCCACTGGAGGCACAGCTCAACTAGCTTTTTGCTGGTTAACTGGAGATAAGAGTCTTAGAGATTTTCCTGCTCAGGTTGACTTCGAACTGCCACCCTCAGATCTCAGCCTCCTGAATAGCTAGGATTACAGGCAAGATAACCATTCTCAATCCTGATGCTCTCCATTACAGTCTGAGCTTAACTCCCAGGTTTGGGAAAAGTGAGGATGAGTGTCCTCAGCTATTACACTGTCACATACTTCACTAAGTATCTTCCCATGTGCTAATTATTCACCCCCTCAACAAATTCAACTGACTATTGTCAGTTTCCTTTTAAGGCTAAGAAAACAGGAGAATTTATGAGACTTTCCCAAGAAGTTATGGACCTAGTACATGATGATACTGCGTTCTTGTAAGTGAGCAGATTGCTCCTGAAGGCCCCTTTGTGCAGGATTCCTCAACCTCAGCACTGTTAACAGCTAGAACTAGATATATTTCTTGGTCTTGCATTCTTGGTATTGAAAGCTACTTTGTAGTGTCATTCGCCTCTACCTACTGGATGCCAGTAGCAATCCCCTCCCTTACTCCAAGTATGACAACCAAAAACAGTCTCAAAGATTGCTAAATGTCTCTGGGGAAACAAAATTTCCTGCCTGAGAACCAGGATTCTGCATGAAGATGTGTTTACATGTGTGGCTGGGAAAAAATTCTTAGACATAAAGCATTCATAACAGACCCACAGACAGGCTTTACAGCCACCTTCCACACTCCTCAAGGAAGTGAATTTTCTGGTAAAGGGAGAGGAGGGAAGTGGGCTTTTTGACTATGTCTGTGTGTGCACTAGGGCATGGTAGAGGGGAACCACACCCAGAATGTTTGCAGTGAGTGGTAGAGTTAAAGGAAGTGGCCCACCAGAAACTGGAAGCTGGGTACATTTAGGCTCCCTCCACACAGTGAGTTGGGCTCTTCCTGAAGTACATGTACTCAGTCCAGTTCTACTCTACTACTGAGAAGCACTGTGACTTTGAGCCAGATGTATAAGTGCCTCTGTGTCTTCTACAAAATATAAGCAATGCTAGTTTCTCCCTCATCCTGACATCACCTGGCATAGTACATACAGGACTCCATAGACACTACTCCATGTCCTGGCCAGTCTACCCGAGATTGGGATGTTAGTGACCACAAAAACAAGATTTGGACTGGGACTGCCCAAGTGTAAAGCTAGCTTACCTGTGTGCCACAGCTGCAACCTAGCCTAAGCACTGCAACCTCAGTTTCTTTATCTCCTATCCCACCTTATGGAGTTGATGTGTGGGGGCTGTGAATGTGTGCTTATCACTTCACACATGGCATGGCACCAAAAATCCCTCAACACAAGCACCAAGATGGTGTTTCCCCTTAGGATTTAGATTCCTCTCCTTGGGCCAGCCACAGCTAAGTGTCAGTACAAGTGAGTCACTTCCTTCTGGGACTGGAGGCAATTTCTTCCATCCTTTGCTTCTGGTGGCTTGCTGGCAGTCTGTTGTTCCTTAGCTTGTAGGTATATCACCCTGGTCTCTGCCTTCACCTTCATGTAGAATCCCCATGTATATGTCTACTTCCATGTTTCCCCTTTTCAAAAAGACATCATCCATATTAGATTAGGGTTCCAGGATGAACTCATCTTAGTTGATTGCATCTGCAACTATCTTTTTTTTTTTTTTTTAACAAATAAGTTTGTGTTCTGAGGTACTAGGGTATAGAATTTCAATATGTCAGTTTTGAGAGAACCTCCTAAAGGTTTTGTCCAATGCTGAAATTCCAGAAAGAATATGGAGATCTGGACAGTATGGTAAACAAATAAAAGAAACCGCTGTGTATAGCAGAAAGAGCACTGTAGGAGGGAGAAACTGTGCCATTAAGAGCAGTATCTTGAGTTTCAAAATATGTTCCTGGGTTGTGTGCTTTCTCTGTCATATGGAGTTGCCCATTACCAAATTTGCCCACCTTCATCCAACACCAGAAACTATTCTGTGCATTGCAGAAGAGTATGAGCTTGACATGCCCAAGGCTCTCTAACTAGGTGTGTTACTAGTATCTCCCCTGTTTATAAGGAATGCAGTAGAATGTTGACTGCCACATGGGGATTTGGCATCTGCTCACAGGGCTTGGTTTTTCTGTCACTGCTTGCTTTTCCCCATCAAATGCAGACCTGCTGCCGAACTTCTCAAAAGCTCCCTGTGTTGTGAGATTTGAGCAAAACTTGATCTTCCAGGTTTAACTTAAATATTGTTTCCATTTTGAAGCCTGTCATGTGGGTGTACCACAAAGAGCATTTGGTTTCCCTCCCCCCGAAGCCCTGGGCGGCTGTATGTAGGCAGTAACAGAATACTAGTAAAAAAGAGAGAGCCTGAAATGGATCCCCGGCTCTAGGCCAGTGCAGAGACAAAGCAGGATGTAAGTAAAACCATTACTTCTCCCTTCTGATCAAAGGCAAGATGGTGGCCCCGCCCCTCCTCCCCACCACCCAGCAAGCAATTAACACAGACTGGAGGCCTTTCTTCAGTGATGGGGATTCTTGGCTCAGAGCTGGTTCTGCCTCATCAGTGACAAGAGTGACCTGTGTGCCCAAGTTGAGAAATACACACATTTGCAAACAGAATTCATAGTGAAACTCTGGGACACACTCGGGGGACACACACACACACACACACACACACACACACACACGGCATTCTTGATGACAGATGACTCTTTTCCTCTTTAAACTGACGTCAGAATTTGCCAGCAGAACCTAAAAGGTTAACATCACAGGCATCAAGTACACAAGTAGATTTTACAACCACTCATAATTGTATTAAATGCAGATTCTCACTCCTACAGGTTTAGATGAAGCCTGATATTCTGCATTTCTAGCAGTCTTTCAGGTGGGGTTATCAGGTTTAGCGGAAATGAAAAAAGATTTTAAAAACTGTGGAGTCAGATAAAAATGAATGACTTGCATTTTATCTTACTTTCTTTTGTGGGGGGGATTGGTGGTAAATTTAATTCTAGGCAATGCTAATTCTGCTAGTGTGTGGACCACACTTTTTGAGTGGCAAGGGTATACATTAGAAAAACATAAAAGTTGGATGAAAACATGAGACTGAGTTAGTAAATGAGCATCTGGTACAATTTAGAAACAAACTCATGGTTTACAGGATAGTCACACTGTGAAGTTTAACTCAATGCTTGGCAGAACCAAGCCAACAGCAGCAATGAGAACATCTCTACATCTTCAGAAAGGAGTTCCTTGAATTTGTAGGTTTAGATTCCTGAAAAGGGGAGAAGGGCTAGCATGTATTCGTGCCTGCTTTATCTATTTACTTAGCCTCTTATTTAAAATTGGTAAATCCAAAGCAAAGTTATGACTATAAAAACTAGAAATAGGGGCTGGGAATATGGCCTAGTGGCAAGAGTCCTTGCCTCCCATACATGAAGCCCTAGGTTTGATTGCTCAGCACCACATATATAGAAAATGGCCAGAAATGGCTCTGTGGCTCAAGTGGTAGAGTGCTAGCCTTGAGCAAAAAGAAGCCAGGGACAGTGCTCAGGCCCTGAGTTCAAGCCCCAAGACTGGCCAAAAAAAACCCCCCAAAAACAACAACAACAACAACAACAACAACAAACTGGAAATATTTTTCAGTAGCTGAAAGCAATACTAAGTTAAGTGCTAAGAGCAATGGAGGTGATGTTTTATCCTATTCTGTCTCTTTTTCCAGCCAAAAATAAGGGATCACCATAAGACCTCTATAACCCAGCCTCCCTGCAGGTGATCCACTGAGGAGGTGAGGTGGGGACTAGAACGTGGATTGGAACTGACATTTGACAGAGAAATGCAAGGCTCTTCTCCTTTGAAGTTGAAGTGACCCATTCCTTTTCCTTTGAGGATACTGGGCCACCAGAGCAGCCTAAACATTGGTGCTGGAAGAGAGCTTAGTCACCATTTTTTCCAGCCTCTAAGATCCCAAAGAACCAGTTCCTCCTCCTCTGAGTCCTTTTTTTCCTTTACTGACTGCTCTGGCATGTGCAGCATAAGAGGTTTATCCCAGGGGGCTGCATATGGTTAGGATCTGGTTTTAGGATCTGGTTTTCAGAGGCTTCTTTGTTTTGTTCTATTTAAAAATACAGCAAGATTGCCTACATTCCAAATCTCCCTGGCCTGGATTCTGTAATGGAAAGCATTTCCCTCCTGTCCACCCATTCTTAAGATTGTGTTGAAGCTTGTATTTATGTTGACCATGATTTTAGTGGGCTTGATTTAATTAACTAAAGACAGAACCAAAGGGGAACCATACTTTCTCACATTCAATGGTGTCATATGTTTTAATCTTACAAATATGTATTGAGCACCTACTGCATGCCAGGTCTTAGAAGACAAATATCCTCTCTCACCCAGTGTGTCTCATCGACATTTGGTTCTATTGTAGCAATGAAAAAGCATGGAATTTTCAGTTGAAACTATTCATCTCAGTCTTTGGCAGCGTTAACTTCTAAGCACTTTGAAATAACATCATTTTTCAAATCCTATTTGTAGAAGTTCTGTGTGCTCCCACTCTTAGTAAGATGGCTAACATGACACTTCTAACCTATTTTTTTAGTCCAGTTAATTCATGATATAATTCTTACTATAAAAGATTTAAGCTGTAATGAAGTAAATAGCTTAAAATCAGAATACTGGTCTTACATTTTTCCTCAGTCCAACTCTTTCCCTTAGGCGGTATGCCCTTGTCAGTTTGCAAATGTGCCCTTTGTATCATTTGCAAATATATATATACACACATACATACATACACAGTTACATATCTTAACAAGGACTGGATTGTATTATACAGATTTTTCTGTGATTTGCATTTTTCTCTTAATAGTATATCTTGGTAAATTTTCCATTTTAGCACACTTCTATCTACCACAGTATTTTCTAATAGTCTAGAATATGGAATTTCCCTGACAAGTACTATTTACCCTCTCACAACTGATGGTTATTTAAATTGCTTTTCATTTTTGTTATGATAAATAGGACTGCAGTAAATGATTGCGTGTGTGTGTGTGTGTGTGTGTGTGTGTGTGTCTGGTTATATGTGCAAGTCCTCCTATAGAAATAGAGGTTAAGAATTTTAATTCTCAGATCTAATTCAGATTTCCCCAGGTCCTTTCTATTTAGACCCTGGTGGCTGACATTTTCAAATCTGGAATCAAGTTTCATAAGTTCAAAAAAAAACAAAAATCCCTTTATATTTACAGTATTTAAATGTTTTAAAATGATAAGAATTGTAATGAGCAGGAAGTTGAAAAATGAATGAAGAGAATTTCCTTATTGGTGGGGCACCACTGGGTCATCACTGTAATCCTAGCTACTAAGGAAGCTGAGTTCTGAGGATCATGATTAAAAGTCAGCCCTGGCAGGAGAAAGTCTGTGAGACTCTTATCTCTAATTAAACACTAAAAATGCTGGGAATGGAGCCATGGCTGAAGTAGTAGAGTGCTAGCCTTGTTCTCAGGGACAGTGCCCAGGCCCTGAGTTCAAGCACCAGGGCACCCCCCCCACCTCCCCCCCTCACACAACCCACACATGTTAATCAGAGCCTTATTCTCCCAGAAAAGAATCTTTCAAAAAGGTTTTAGACCAACAAATCCATTTTGATTCAGATTTAAAATGCAACAAAAGACACTCTATTTGTTATGAATTTTATTATAACATATAACAAAGGATTTTCCCACCTAAAATGTACATTTCAGTGATTTTTTTGCTATATTTAAAATTGTATGACCATCACCAGAACATAAAATTGGAATATTGTCATCACTTCCCACTTAAACTCCATGCCTGTTCGCTTTCATTTCATATTCTTCCCTATTCCCAGGCCCTAGCAAGCCCTGTTTTCTTTTTCTATGGATTTGCCTACTCTGGATAATATATATGGAGTCATATAATGTGGGGCCACTCATGTCTGATTTCTTTCTACTAAATATATATTTTAAAATTTTTATCATAAAGGTGATGTACAGAGGGTTTACAGTTACATAAGTCAGGTAATGAGTAAATTTCTTTTTGAACAGTGTCACCCCTCCCTTATTTTCTCCCAGTTTTTCCCTCCCAACCCCCCCTTTACAGTTAATTTCCAAATAGTGTCTATCACAAATAGTGAGTATCACAGCTGAATTAGTTCACCCTTTGTCCCACTGTTTCTGTGCTTCCCCCTCCCCTCTCCAAATCAGATAAACTTACATATAAGACAAGAGGTATAGAAATCAAAAACAGCTACAAAATGGGGGAAAAAGACACAAAAAGCACCATAAACAGTAAAACACATGCACACACACACACACACACACACACACACACACACACACTCTCTCTCTCTCTCTCTCTCTCTCTCTCTGGTTTCCATTTCTTGAAATTTATTTCAATAAACATCATTTTATATGATCATATCCACACAGCTATTGAGCCCTTGTGATCCTCTCCTAAGAATATCCTCCTTTGGTCTCACTGCGTGAAAAACAAGACATTCTAAACACATATTTCTAGGATCCTCATGTTTTGGTTATTTGGTCAAATACTAATATAGGACCTGGGACTGCAATAAAATTAAGATGGACGGGCTGGGGATATAGCCTAGTGGCAAGAGTGCCTGCCTTGGATACATGAGGCCCTAGGTTCTATTCCCCAGCACCACATATACAGAAAACGGCCAGAAGTGGCGCTGTGGCTCAAGTGGCAGAGTGCTAGCCTTGAGCGGGAAGAAGCCAGGGACAGTGCTCAGGCCCTGAGTCCAAGGCCCAGGACTGGCCAAAACAAAAAAAAATAAAATAAGATGGATCACCTGCTGATTTACAACAGAAAGTGTATCCTGAATTATCTAGGTAGACCTAATATAATGACATTGGCCTCTAAAAGTGGAGGAGGAAGATGGGGGAATAGCCAGCAGCAGTGTATGTGTTAGGCACATGTGAGGCCTTTGGCCCAATTTCCAGCACTCAGGGAAAAACAAAAAAGAACAAAACAAAATATGGTAGGAGGAAGACAAAACTCAGAGAGGTGCAGTAAGAGAGCAAAAGGAGGGAGTCTACAGACAAAGATGTCAGAGAAAATTTGAGAAAGGAGCAGAAAATTAGGGGAAAAAACTGTGGGGTGGCTTCTAGAAGCTGAGAATAATTCCCAGTAACAGAAGTCTTGGAGAACTTTTTTTTTTTTTTAGTAATTACACGGAACAGAATCTGCCAATGACCTAAAATAAGAAATTCATTCCCAGAACTCCAGAGAAGATTGCAGTCTTGCTGGAACCTTGATTTTTGCCTTCTGAGACCCAAAGCAGTGAACCAACTAAGCTATGTCTTACCAGATTACTGAACTGCAGTATTGAGATGATAAACTTTTTTAACTGCAGAATATGTGGTAATTTGTTACAACAGCATCAGCAAACTGATGCCCAAGTGTTGAGCCACCATCACTGTATTAGACGTAGAGGAGAGGGACCATGCAGAGGCCAGCACATTTATTCCTTTCTAGCACCTGAAGAGGGTGGGGTGGAAAGACACTATGCCATCAGGAAGAGCAGCTTCCATTTTTAACCCTTAAATGGGTTAGGTGCTATGCTAAGTGCTTTATGTACTTTTTCCTACATTATTCTTCCCAGTAATACTACTACAAGGATTAGTGCTTCCACTATTGTTCCTATTTTGCACAAGAGGGTGCTGAGACTTGGGCAGGGATCTTGTGGCTTATAAATGGCAGGGCTACAACTCAAATTCAAATCTGTAGGACGCCACACCCAAATACTATAGATTTCAAAGTGTATCGGTTCAACATGAAGCTAAAATCTTTCTGTATGCAAAATTTCTGATATTGAAACTCTTGCTGAACACTCATGCCTCGGAATGCCTTTCATCATGTAAAGCCCTTGACCTTCCTTACTGCTCCTGGAATATTATACCATCAGATGCTGAGCAAGAAGGGGGAAAAAATAAAAATGGTTGGTCAAGGAAACAGGAGGCCTCCTTCCTACCCTCCTCCCCAGGCTCTCCCAGTCAGAGCATGGTGCACACTCTTAAATTTCTCCTCAAATCCCTGGAGGTCCCACTGGCTGTAGATTATGTCAAAGATTGTACCCTCTTTCCCACACCAAGCACTCAATTCCAAAAGTGAAAGTTGCAGTGGAGACACTTTTATGTTTTGGACATAAACATCATGAGCCAAAAAGAATATTAAGTAGAACAAGAGCCATGCCTGGCTGACATCTTATCTCTGGAGTGGGAGGTCTGATGTACTGATTCAGTCTCAGTTGTCTGTATAGGGAGTGTGACCCCAAATTCAGCCAATGGAAAGTCTGAGTGTAATATTTTTCTGTGCTTATTCATTCACATATTCAGACATGTAACCAACAATGTGGCAGGGCTTGCACTGAAGCTGAAAAAGATGAGCTCTCTCTTATTAGGTCTTCAATGCTGGTGAAGGAAGTCCAAGTAAGCTAGCTGTTACAGATCATAAATAAGTGTTGTTCTAGAAGAAGCCTGAGTGCCATAAACCAGATGGGAGAGAGCCAAACTAGACTCAGATGCCAGAAACAGGGGCCCCTAACCTACAGCCAAAGGAAAAGTAGTATTGGGGAATTGAAGGTGAGATGATGAGAGTGTCAGGGGCCCATAGGGCCATAGCATAAAGAGAGAAAAAGAAGGAAGTGGATATGAATAATGGATTTAATTATGCCGAAGCCAGCCAAAGGAAAAGTAGGTAAAATATCTGATGTATAGAAAGCAAAGAGACAAAATGGCCAAGGCTCAGGCTGGAGGGCTCAATGGGGACTGATTGAGATCATCAATACTTAATACCTCTTAAAGGATAGTGAACTTTATTCTAAAGGAACTTGGGAAACCACTGGAAGGAAAAAATGAAACCATGACATGAGTATATGTGGTGCTTTAGAAGAACTCCTGTGGGAGGTGTGAAGGAAAGCCAAGTAGGGAGACTACTGGAACACTATCGAGGTGGCGATATGTGAGGAAGGGTAGAACCCAAGATTAAGAAAGACAGCTGGGCTCCAGAGATATCTGGGAAGGAGGATCAGTGGGTTTTGGTCATGGGGTAATGGAAGAAGAGAGCATAGAATGACAGACAGGCCTGACTTGCCCAATCATGAAAATATCATTCAGGTCTGAGAGGTCCAAGTTGTGGTGAGTGGAGGTAAGAGATGATTATAATTTGCAATGTTTGACAGGCCCAGGGAGAGGGACTCTGGCCAAGAAGCAAGTCTTCCTTCCATTGCACAGGGACGCTGAGCGCAACTCTATGCTCTCTGTCAGAACAGGCAACTCAGCTGGGTTGTTTTGAATATACTGACAGAAGAACAAAAGCTTTCAAGAAAAAAAAAAAGCCCAACCCTTTAAGGAAACAGGAAAGAATATATAGTTTCAAAGACTTGTTTGCTTGCTTTCTGTGCCCTTGGTCCTGTGGAGAAGATGCCTTGCTTTTTGAAGGTGGCAGGTGCAAGTTGCTCTGTGAGGCTGGAGAAGGGTCAGTGCAGCTGTAACCTGTCTGCCCAGGTGCCTTGAAGCCCAGTGATGTCTTGACAGGTGTGCTGACTCTTGGCCTTGACATATCACATCAGGGCTGCCAGTTAACTGGAACCAGTGTCCTAGGGACCTGGTAGCAGTTGTTTGGTTAAACACCTGTGGCTACCATGACCCCATGAATAAGCCCCCATCATACACTGACAGGTCAAGGCTACTAGATCAGTCACACTGAGAGTAGCCTTGGCTCTCTCCCATTTTTTCCTTAGGAAGGAGGGAGATTTTCATGAGAAAATATATTTGTATTTAAAGTTTAGTGGTGACTTGATCATTGCCTGTCTCTCTTTTGCCCTTCTGATACCAGCTGACAGATTTTGTTTAAGGACTTCTTTCAGTTTCTGCAGTTTTAGAGAAGTTACTGTGTCAGATATGAGAACATAACTCAAGCCAATCTGAGCCCACTTTCTCCAAAGGAAGCTATTCCTAAAGTCACAGCAATAGGTCCAGGAATGAGCATGTGACCAAGCTTGATCAATGAGTCTCAGTTCTGAGACTTTGAGTTAGGATTACTAGAAAAAGAAGTGACATTCTGGGGAATTGAAGGTGAGATGAGGAGAGTGTCAGGGGCCCATAGAGCCAAAGCATAAGGAGAGAAAAAAAAGGAAGTGGCTATGAATAATGGATTTAATTATGCTGAAGCCAGCCTAGTCCTGAATAAGTTAGCTACAGGAACCAGTTAATACTTTTTTCCATAAGTATGTTTGAGTCTAGATAAATAGAAAACACCTGAAATCTATGGTGGGAGCTATACCTCAGAGTTATAAGGAGCATTTGAGTTATGATATAATCACAGCAATAATAATAAAAATAAATATTCATTTATTGGCAATTTTCCTTATTGTGGATGCTCTTTAGCACTTTACACACATTATTTGACCCTTTAACCAACTCTTTGAATTAGAAAACATAACTGAATATTTTCCAGAGAAAACCTAGACTCAATGAAATTAAGAAATATGTCCAATGTAATAATAATAATTTTTATTATTATCTATTGCTAGTGACAAGCAAGACATGAGTCATGCTCTACAATGTCCCCAAAGTTTGGAACTCATCATCCTGCTCTCTTGCCTCCCTCTTTTGGGTGGCTCACATTTTAGTTAGGAAGACATAAAGAAAACTTTGCACATGGCAAGGCATGTTACTCCCTCCCTCTCCAAAGACTTGGGAATAAGAGAAATAATATTGTGTACCCCTGAAAGCAAAATGGAATGGAGTAAAGTGGAGATTTGCTAAGTTTCTCTAAAGAAACAGAATGGCATTTGTACATCCAAGCAAGATCAAGCTGTGTAGCTATATTGACAACAAGGCGCCAGCCATGGAAACAAGAAACATGAGGGCTGAGGCAGAGAGCCTGGGAAAGGGGGATACAGGTCAGTGTGCTCTCCAGGAGAAGGGAACAAGAGCCTGATGACCAGACTATTCCTACAGGGAGATGAGTGCAAAGGTGGGGCACAGAGCCTGCTGTCTCCCAAGTCATTCTTCCCATGAAAGTCACAGTCCCACTGTGGATTAGCTCATAAGGCAGCTCAGCTTAATTTGCCCTTCCTACTCTCATTTTAAGCCTCTGCTTCACTAAATGGCATGTCTGCAAAGAGGAACATATGTATTGTGTGTACACATTCCAGGTTTTGTAGTGAAGGTGTAAAGTCATTGGAAATTAAACTGGTCTTCAGAGTCTAAACAAGTTAGTGTCCCTGTGAATTCCTACAGAGTCTAGTTCATCAGAAAGTAGTAAGCCTTTGTGTCTATCTGTTAGAGTTCTCAAGAAAAATCACTACAAGGCCCCCAGTTCACAGTGTTAACTAGCAGGGTGTAATACGATGGAAGCCACCTTGTAGAGATATATTTTCTTTTTCAATTGACAAGGTAGATTTTAGAACCTTCCAGACTCAAGGCCCAACCTGGATGTCATTGGCACAGTAATGGTCTAACGTGTTTTCTCCCACATGCACACCTATACCCTAGCTAGGGTCAAAGGCTGAGCAGTTTTGCAAATAGCAAGAACAGCTTGTACTTTGGAGCTAAAGGAACTTGAATTTGAATCCCAGCTTCACCATGACTTGTTATGTGGACAAGTTTTCACTTCCTCAAGGCCCAGTTGCCTTATATTAACCTTGAACAGAGGAACAGGCTCTCCCTTGTGGAATTGCTATGGGGACTGAGCAGAAAGGGGGAAAAGAATGCAGAGGACATAGCAGGGTGCCTGACTTAGTTGCCCTCATTAGCTCTAAGAATATTTCCTGTTGTTGACATCCTGGCTTTCTGGCTGAGCACAATGTTGCCCACACAGGTTTCCATATTCCATATAGTGACTCAGGAACTCTTAGAGAAAGAGAGAAACCTGGCTTATAAGTAAGGGTGCAAGGAGACTAGTGAGCAAATGGCTCAGGTGAGGTGGGGTGAGTACCATAAAGAGGTCCTAGCCTGGCTAAAGAAACTTCTCTATGCTACAGATTCTTACTCCATAAAGGAATGCAGCTCCAGCCTAGCCAAACCTGTGCATTTTTTTCAATAAAAGCCAAGAGTTTACATTTATTTGTAAAAATCTCTTAGGTTTTTTTTTTTTTAATCCCTTGGGAGCAAATGATTGAATTCTTTTAAACACCGTGCAGGCACATGTGTCTTTGTGCCAGAAACAATCATGGGGCTTTACTTTATAAAGGCTGGCCAGCATCAGGGTAGGAGGTTTCTGAGTTTTGGACTCTCCCAGATACAGATGCTACGACAAAGACACAGCACAAGAAATTGGGGTAGAGAGATGCAATCATGGGAAATATCCTCAGGGTGGTGAGGCAGCGCAACAGGAAAGGGAAGGCAAATAATAAAGGGAGGTTATGAAGTCACAGTTGACTAGTAGCTGCAGTGCAGTAAAATTGGGGAAATCTGCATGTTAACCTGAACATCACCCACCCTCAGGTGGGTGATAAGCTTTAGTCAATCACTAGCTGAAGGCTGCTCCTAAATCAGTCACACACACACACACACACACACACACACACACACACACACCCTCATCTACCTCAAGACTATAAAGTACAGGCTCCAGAGGCTAGAGAAGCCCTCAAGCAAGGCAGATGAGAATAGACAGCTGCATTCTAGGCTCTGCACACTGGAATGGGTCAGGTCACTGGGCTGTGGGCAGGAGCATGCCCAACCTCAGGAGAGAAGCAGAAGGAAGCAGAGTTAGCACTGCATTATAAGAGTTCGAAATATCTGTCGGCTCTGGCATTAGGATTAGGCCTTATTTATCACATTCGATGAGGCTTCCAATACATGTTGCTGATCTCTGTCTTATGCCAAAGCAGGAGTTGAGGCAGAATGAGATGGGAGCTCCTGAAAGGAAGACCCATTCAGTGCACTTGCTTCTGAAAGCTCTGCCTGTCAACTGTAGACATATCTGTGTAATTCCACCAGCTCTCATTATCTTCCACCAGGGTAACCTGCACCCGTTTTCTGCAGAATGGTTCAAATTGTTTTATATCTCTTTGGCTGCCAAGTACAATGTCATAAGCAATAAATAAATAAATTGTTGGCCTGTATAGAATGCATGTTTTGTCCAGATGTGTCCTTGAAACTTCAGTGTGAAACATGAAAGTCAAATTGAAAACTGAAATCTCAAAGCTTGGAGGGAAAGCCATTTGATTGGCAGATGTTACCACCTAGCACCTGATTTGGGCCCTGAGGATAGGCCAGGGCATGTGCTTCTGAAATATTGAGTGTGTAAGGTAGGAAGGCTAACCACTGTATGTGTTGAGTGTGAGTGGCCCAGATGGTCAGGCTAGAGCAAAAAGGGAATCAAGTTTGGAGCACTGCTTAGCTGAAGAGCTGAGGCCTGGGTTACTTTGACTGTTATCTGACCAGAGGAGCTAGAATGAACCTTCCTCACCAAGAAGGCAAAGACAAGGAGCTTTTAGAAGGGTCCAAACTGTTCACAGCTGACTTTGCTTTGCTGGAAGTAGAGTGAAGGCATAGGATATGGAGCCAGGAATGATTAAGAAGTAGAGGAGATCAGGATGGCTCAAAGGTAGCCTTCCCAGCTTGGTCAGGAAGAAAGATACAGGGTATATTTGAGGTGCTTCAGCCAGCCTAAGATTAGTCTCTTAGACAGAGCATGGACTAGCAGGTAGGAATCCAGGAGAGTCACCACAGGTGATAGGCTGCATATGTAAGCTGGCTAGGAATGTTTCTAGTGGCCCTTTATTGCTTTTAACATTAAAAAACACACATGCACGCATTAAAACACACATGCTAGATTAGTGATGCATGAATTAAAAAAAACAACTGAGAGTTCCCCTACCTACCATCCCCAGATCCACCCCCTGCAAGAATTCATGGGGGAAAAAAACAGGTGAAATTGTGATTTTGTAAACATGTTGCATGCACATGAAATATAGATATGTGTGCATATAGTGTAATGAAACTCAAGTTAGCTAATGGGCTATCTGAATCAAACTAAGGATGTCACTTCTGTTCCCTGAGTTAGCATACTTCAATGAATTCCTTCACCCACTGCCAAGATCTATTGCGTGGGTTCCTGGCCTGCAGCCCAGCTGGTGTCTGTGGCTGCAAGATACCCTGGATAAGGAAGAGTGAAGGCCGTAGTATCAGACACTACTTCTGATCCTTCCTAGTACCTGCCTTACTTAGTCACTGTGTTTAACTATCTTTGGGCCTCAGTCTCCTCAGCTCTTGAAGCACAATGAGACAGCTACTTTCTAGGGTAGATGAGAGAAGCACAAGAGTGAATGTCTCAGAAGGTATTAAGTGCCTGCCAGAAGATGCTGATATTAGAAACAGGCAGAGCAGTAGGATCTCCAGCAGACAGCAGATATGCTATAAGATATTGTGAGGCAGGTCCTGGTTCAGAAACATCTACTTTTACTGGCACTTCATCTTTGCTCAAACAGGTTTGTAGGCAGAAAACTAATGGAAAATAAAATGTAAGAATGGTTTTCAAAAGTCAATAGTCAAGTAAATAAAACTCTTCCAAAGTTCCTCCAAAGTTGTCACAAACCATCAGCTGCTCTAGACTAGAAACAGAACCTGATTTCCAGTTGTAGATGATAAATAAACACACTCCACTGCCCTTTGCAATGAGTGGCTATTTTTTTAACCCATGCAGATGTGTCCTATTTACATTGAAGCTGTCATACAAATTAGCAAAGGCCTGCGGGATCTGAAAGAAGGCAGGCCTTGGACCCATGGTGTTTGCAGGAAGGAAAAATGGCTTCTCTCCTAATCACTGTGTTGTTGTGGTTCTGGAAGAGATGGGGAAGAACTGAGGAGCTGTTCCAGGCCAGCAGAGATGTGTGCTGACCAAGTGGACTTTGAAGCTAATCTGCAAGGCTAGCTAGATGAAATGAAATGTAAAAGGTTTGGAACTGCTGAAATTTTGACTTTTTTACAATCTGCTGATAGTCTTGAATCTTTAACAGATATAAAAATGCCCTCATTTGGTACAAGCTTGTTCATGGCAGAATGAGTCTGAATGAAAACACCAATTAGAGAGTAATGGAGGCTTTCCTGTTTTTTCGAATGTAAGGTTTCCTTGGCAAAATACTTGTTTGGCTATAATTGTCAGACTCCTTACCAACGCATATGTATGGGCTATAAGAGGGGGAACATGGAGTACTGAGCCATGAAGTCAAAACTGGGGAGGATATTCAGAGTCCAGGTGTTTTGACCTCTTCTATAGAAGAGATAAAAGTTCAGAAAGGTGATTAGACCAGACCAGCTCAAGACCCCCAGTCAAGACTTGAGACTCAAACCCAGGATACCAGGCTTCCACAGCAGGTCATTTCCACTGGATCATGTCACATCCAGATGTTCCTCTCACATCACTTTTTCTTGTGGGGAACACACATGGACAAGAAGAAATAAACATATGAATGTAAGCTGTAAAAATCTTCTGGCCAATCTGTCCAGGAGAGGAAGCAAACCCTTGACTGTGAGTACAAGGATGCTTGGATGTGCAATCCATTCTCTAAGTACCATGGAAGACCTGCAGAAGACCTGCCTCCAACAGAAGCCCAGGACTTCTAGATGGTGCACTCAGGTCCCTGTTCTTTAGGCAGTAAGAACAGGTGCACATCATATCCCCTGAAAGGTGGGGCACAGAGGTCTACAACAAAATTTTGCCTGTATGATTTATGGAAGGTTTCATATGACCTATGTCTTGAAAGAGTTGAAAGGACTTTCTCCTAGAAGAGATCACTTGTTCACTCCTTTAATTGAGATTTAGCCAGCACCTGCTTCTTACTACCCTTGGTAGCAGATGAACTAGCAGTGAGTATTAAGTAGTCATCAGTTCTGTGCTCCTCCGAGATAGGCTTGAGGTTCTTCATGAAGACTCAGGCATTGATTTTGGAAGTCAGAGACTCATTGGGCAATTTTAGATAGTGATAAGTACAGAGAGGAATGTGAAGTGGTTGAGAGCAAGGCTGAGGATCCTGTTGCTGATAAAATGTTCTATAAGATCACAAAGAAGACCAGGGTGGTGGTGATGCTGTGTGATGGGGGGAAAGGTGGTGGGAAATAGCACTGGAGAGCTGCCCCACAGCCAGTGTATGCCCTGTCCACAGGCTTGAACAGCCAGACTGAGTATTCTTCCAGGAGTCCTGGGGAGCCATGGGAAGATCTGAGCCAGTGATTGCTGTGCTATACCAGTGAGAGGCAAAGAGCACCACAGTGGGAGCTGGCTTTGCTTTCCCAGAATGCCAGGTGGTGAACCAGGTTAAGAGAATTCCATCAGGTCTTCTCTCTTCAGGATACTACGTAGACAGAAGTAAAAGACAACACAGCCCATTCATTTCACAGTGAGGAAACGGAGGCCTCAAGTGGCAACACAGTGGCCAGCAAGGACAGTTAGAAGGCAAGGCGAAGGCCTGAGATGCTAGATATTGTGCTTCCCTGACTGCCTTTCTACCTCTGTCTCCACCTGCACATCTTCCATCGGCTTCTTAAAAATCTGTTCCCCATCAGACATTTCAGAGAAGGCTTTTAGAGTTTGTTTTCAGTAGTGTGTTCAAAGGCAGTCGCCTGGAATGACTTGTGCTTGACAGAAGTGTCAGCATTGTCACCACCTATTCCAGGGAGCAGTGGCACATGACAGGACTGCCCTGTCTTCACAGGGAAGAGAGGAGGAAAGCAGAGAGCTGCCCATTGCTGAGAGTAAGCATCTGCTTTGTTCTGGAGAGTCAGTCAGTATAGCTTTGAGTGGGTCGCATCTTCTCTACTCTGTAGAAAAGAGAAGACATGGGCAGAGATCGTGTTTGAAGGTAAGATGACTCTGAGCTACACACATTAAACCAGATTGTTTCAAGACTTCTCAGAGTTTTGAATATGCTAACAATGTGAGGGAAATGCAGTCTGATTTGGGTCAAGGGTCTGGAGCACATTGTGGGTGGGTGGTGTGGAGGGTGTCTTGTGCAACCTCTGATACTGCTTGAGATAGGCTTGAGGTTCTTCGGTGGAAACCTTTGCTTCTTCTGTTCCACTGAGATATAGAACCATGGCCACCTGCTGTTTCCTTCCCAACCTCTACCCTGTGTTTAGCCTTCTCTCCAACCCACCTTCTGTGACCCTCAAAGACAGTATTGGAATAAACTAGACTATAGAAATAGCCTCTGTCCCTCACGATGCTGGGAGCTCTTGAGGCAATCTCTCCCTTACAGGATCGCTTTCCTGTTCCATGCTCAAGTCATGTAGCCACATCATTGAACATAGGAAACCTCCTGGTAACATACTCTCAGCTCTGTTTCTCCATGCAACTTTCTCTGGACCTTTCCTTAGCACCAGAAAATGCCATTTCCATCTTTTGCATTGTATCTTTTGCTTACCTGCCTGGCAACAGCTATATAAGTCTGCAGTTCTCTCAGGTCACCCTGAGAGGCAGCCATCTGCATCACAGTAACACCCAGGGCTGCCATCCTCCCCTCATGCCTGTTCATCATGGGAAGCTCTTGTTAAGAGCTTTGTGTATGATGAGCCTTGGTCTCCAGCAGCATCCCTGTGAGGGGCCAGCATCCCACGTTTTCCTACTTTACAAATGAGGATGGCAAAGCTTGAGTAGGCCCAGGAGCTCCCTGAAAGTCTCACAGCTGGTGCATGGAGGTTGGGGGCAGTTGGAGATTCCATCCAAGTCTGTCCCCAAAGCGTGTACATGTGATGAGTGTACTGCTTTACTTCACTGTTGTTTGTACAAATGGAGATGAGTGAATGAAGGAGTGTGAGAGACGTGAGTGGAGGCTCACCTGCCACATTGCTCCAGTTTCAGGAAACTTGCTAGACGTGGAGGAAAGTAAAGGTGTCTTCTTTGAGCCACCACTTTCTTAAGGCTTCAGGGGCTCCTTGTGTAATGTCGCCCACTCCAACCAGAGTGTAAGTGGAAACTACCCAGCAGCCCCTGAGGCAAGCTGTGCTTCCTTCACCTGCCAGTGTGCACCTTTCAGGGTGAGGTGCTTCTATAGGGTAAAGGGCATCCTGCTTTCAACCCACTGAATACTCTGCTGTGGGTTGGCACTCTCTGCAAGAGGAGGGCAGCTGTGCTGGGATTGAAACATGAAGAAAGATGGGCTGTGATCAGATAAGCACCCCTTCCCCAGCAGACATACCTCCCAATTTGCAGGCCTTTGTGAGATGACTAGCAGTTAAGGAATTTTTAAATGAGCTCTAGCCTTGATCTGAATTATAATCTCTGAAGCTATATTTAAGTCTACCTAAAGATATTTCAATTTGCTATCTCTCCCTCACTTTTTTTTCTTTTTAACTCTCCTTGGCTCAGAACACATTTGTAGCCCTGAAGAACATAGAGCTAGGACATATTTCTTAATATTTTACATTACAGTTGTAAGTCCTTCTTATCCTTTCATAATCATATTTTAACTTTTAGTCAGCATACTTGTGGGTGTGCCTGTGTGTTATATATAAGTTCACATCTATACCAACAGCATTAGCTCCTTTCATCTTTTCCCCCTTAAAGCTGGACTTGTAAGACTGCATTCAGCAGCAGATTAATCCCCAAATATCTTTGTTCAGCTTTCACAGCTGCTGCCAAACAGCCTCTCTCCTGGATTGCCGTGTGTAGACCTTGTGGTGGCTGTAATTAGCAGTGCACTAGGTCAGGGCACAGCACACCAAAGGGGTCCAGGCAGGGAAGTCACTAAATACTACTGAAAACTGCCAACTGAGGTGGACAGGTGGGCATGGAGGATGTGTAATGGCAGTGTGTGCTTGAGTCACTACAAAGTGGTGAGCTCCGAGAAGGAATAGCTGGGACCAACTTTGTGTGTGTGTGTGTGTGTGTGTGTGTGTGTGTGTGTGTGTGTATGTGCGCGCACACACACATGCCTGGCTATGCATGCATATGTGTGTTGGCTGGCAAAGGGTTCATATCTTTTTTAAGTTTACAGGTCTATTTTTACTCATTAAGCAAATCACCTAAGACCAACCTCTCTGTGCCTCAGTTTCTCTGTCTTGAAAATCGAAACACATCCATTATCCAGAAAATATTTCTTGGGCACCTAATCAATTCCAGATGTTGTTCTAGACACCAGAGAGGTAGCAAAAGTGACAAACACACACACTGTAAGTCTAAATTCCACCATTTTATTTTACAAGCAAGTTTTTCTATGGCAAATAACACAAGAGTGCTTTGAAAAAGTTGCTCTGTAAATGTTTTGCTAACTCAATCAAAACAGTGCATCTTCACCCCGGACATCTTGAAGGGCAAAGATGCTTCTTGAATGGATTTTAGTTGAGGAAGATCAGTTCTCGGGTGACAGCTCAGACATGACAAACTGGAACAATGCAGAAAGGAATGCGTGAATGGGTAGGATTAAGAATTGCACGGCAATTACTTTCTGCAAACTGATATGCAACAAAGAAACATAGACACACCTTATTATCCAGAAACACAATAAGCAAAACTTCACTATTACAGATTGAAGAATAGGCAACCCCTATGTAAAAATGGGTTGTTATTTAAAAAAGCAATGGAGGGGACACTGGGAGATGGCTTTGGAATGTGGGTCTCATTTTCCAGTACAGTAGAATTCATGGGCTTATTTAACCTACACTTCTCTGAAATGTATTATTTCCCCTTTACCTACTTGGTATCCATGTGTATTGACTGTACACATCTCCCTTTGGCTTTCCCTTGTCTGAAAACTATCATGATCTAGGGCATATGAGTAAAAGGCTCAGGAAACCTAAAGTTGTCATAACATGAAAACATTCACAAATTAATTGACCACTCAGCCTAGGGTTCTCACCATCTTGAAAGTCAAGTCTTTGTATACCCATTTTTTCCTAGATCATCTGAATATTTTCAGCATCCAGCAACATGATGAAAATCGATTGTATAATACTTGCAAATGAAGCCACAAGGTTTTGTTGAGGGACACAAAGGTTTTGTTTGAGTCATAGGACTATCCATGAACAAGTGAAGATAACTTGTTGTCAATTGAACAGGAACATAAGCATGATGGCAACATGAAAGTGGCAGAGTGCATGATTGAATGCTAGAAGCCTATATGGCAGGTCCTTGGAAAAGTTGTCTATATCTCAAGTGTTTCTCAGAAGCTGCCCTCTTGATGACCACAACCATGGAAAGCAAGATAACATGCCCTTACTCAACCTGACTGGGAGTACAGTGGATCAAAGGAAGTCAACAGACAACAGAGCACCTGTGGCTCACACCTAGAATCCTATTCACTCCTCAGGAGATCTGGAAAATCAAAGTTTGAAGCTAGCCTAGGCAGAGAAGTCTTTGACACTCCATTTGCAATTAGGTAGTAAAAAGCAGGGCTAGAGGCATAGTTCAATTGATAGAGCAGCAAATGCAAGGTCCCAAGTTCAAACACCATTACTAGCATTAATAATAAGAAGAGGAGGAGGAAGGAGAAGGAGAAGAAGAGGAGGAGGAGGAGGAGGATTAGGAGGAGGCCATCAACACCACATCTATTTTATTTATTCCTTTAGTTGCATTGTAAAGGTGAAGTCTCCAATCTTTTTCATGACTTATCATGAAATTTCTGTTCCTGTCAAATGGGAGGTACCCTTTTCCAGATCTTAGTTTTCTTCCAGTAAGTAGAACAGAACCTTTTCTGTTTGAATTGGGGAGGCTCTCACTCTAGGCTGCCACTGTCTTAAAGTGGTTGATGTCTTACCATCTGTCTCTTGTAATGCTTAGGTCATGGATTCCCAGGATGAAATTATGATGATAGTGGCTCATGCTTATCATCCCAGCTACTTAGGAGGCTGTGATCTGAGGATTGAGGATTGAGGCTAGCCAAACAAGAAAGCCTGTGAGACTATTATTATCTTCAATTAATTTCCAAAAAGCAAAAAAAAAAAAAAAAAGCCAGAAATGGAGCTGTGGCTTAAGTAGTCCCTGAGCACAAAAGCTCAGGGACAGCACACAAGCCCAAGTTCAAGCCCCAGGACTGGCACCAAAAACAGAACAATAACAACAAAAAGACAATAATTGATGTTCATTTCAGCTCCAGAGAATACATATACACAAAAAGTGAATACCAGAGATTCACACTCTCAGTATCCAACCCTTGATCATATGTAATATGTCAGAAGTATAAATAATAGCTGCCTCACACTATATTCTGTGACATATATGTATATTTGTATGTACTGATGTGCATGTGTTTCTAATTATGTGTATATACACACACTTGCATGTAGATTAAACACTTATAAAGTACTTATACTTTACAAATGTTTATTTCTGTTGTTTCTGACTTTACTTGATGGGATAGATAGGTAATATTGTCCCAATTTTACAGAAGGAAAAACTAAAGCACAGAGTTTGAGTCACGTGCTCAGTGATTTAGCAGTGATAAAGAATTTGCATGCAAATTCTTGTAAGTCCAGGGAAAAATCAATACAGTGATCTCACAGCAAGTCCTTTGAAACCAGAACCATACCCTGGAGGATTGGAAGCTCTTTTATCTAGCATTGTATTTGCCACAATCTGTACCCACATCAAGGTGATTGATGCTCCTAGTGATGACCTCAAGGCAGACTAAGATTTTTGAAAAATCTCTAAAATCAAGAGGAAAAAAAAATCAGTGTCTATGCTAGTATTCAAGGATCCTGGCTTTTCATTTACTCATTAAAATGGCATCCTAAATCTCTCGTGATTGCTAATCCCATTTTTTTCTTGCATTTTATCTCTTATAAAATCTGCCTTTGAACAGAGAGCCTTGATCCTGCTGAAACATAGTTTATTACATAAATCTGCATCTACTTTTTGTCTAGGTGTTAGCCTAACAAGTAGTTCGGGAGAAATAGAAAATTCAACTTTATAAGCGAATCATTTAAAATGAAGTTCATGCTGGCACAAAGTGCAATAGGATGAAATCAATGTGCATTTAGTACATTTACATTAAATCAATAACTAGGACACATAAATAAGAAGGGAAAGACAGAGGCTTTGTCTGTGAGACTGGGGGCTTGTGTCCTGTGAGAGACAAACTCAGTGCTTCATGTACACACACTGACCCACAGCTGTGTCAGAGCACTAGTCCCGGAGCCTCACCCATGAGACAGGCCAGCCAGCCCCAAGAAGTTTCTCAAAGCTGAGCAGCCACTCCCTCCACATTTTTCAAGCATACATTCCTATATCGTATTTGCTCTTGGAAATCTAAACCCAGGTAAATAAAGTAGTAACAAGGTTCTATAGCTATTTCTTCCACAGGCAAAGAGGTGTGTCATACACCTGTGTGGGTATGACTGTCAGTCTAAAAATACTACTTTGTTTCCAGTCAAGCAAAGTACTCTCCTATTTCTTAGCTCCTGAGTTTTGAGAGTAAAGCACTGATAAATCCATATAAGAATGGGAAGTAGCAAGCCAGCTCTTTGCTCTCCCTTCTCCCCGCTCCCCACCTGAGGGGAAATTTGACACACTGTATGATGGACCCCAAATGGCACAGTATCATTTTCTGGAGAGAGCATGTGGGCAGAAGGCATTAGAGCCAAAACCAGAATTTTGAGTGATCATGAGGAGAGAGCAATTGGAGAATTTCCCCTAAGGAGAGGGGAAGCATCACCCACTGATGACATGTGAGGCCGGAGCGACTGCTCACCTTCTGTGTGCTTTCCCCTTTGTGGAAATATAAGAAGGAATCTGTGGATTGCCTACCTCCTCCTCATTGCTTAATCATTCAGCAGCTGCTGCACATCTGCTGGGGACCCTGCATGCATGTGTATGTTAGTGTCCAGTCGCTAGAGCTGTTTCTCTTTCCTGGGGAAGGAAGTTGTGTTGTCCCACCATGCACCTGCTCTCTGCTCCATGGCATTTGAGAAGTCAATCAGAGTAGCACTGTGTTCTCTACCACTTATACCTATCCTGGCCCTGTGATTGCCTACCAGACACATTTGAGATAACCTGAATCAAACTCAGAAATTTGAGGGGTTAGCAAGATGGGTGGAAAAGACAGCTAATGACTGTGCACTTACAGGAGCATCAAAGTAATTGAAAGTGGATATTTCTGCCCTTCTCACTTTTATCATCACGAGCAAAACAGGGACAGGCTCGAGAAAGGAAGCTGTGTGCTCTGCACAGAACAGACCCAGCTGAATCCACAAATGATACCAGAACTCTTGCATTGATTCAGAATATTCTTCAAAAGGAAAGAAAGGAAATATATTGAGACTTAATATTTGAAAAGTGAAAGTATAATGGCTTAAGATATGGCTGGATCCAGCTCTAAACAAAATATCATCATGCATTGTTTCTCACCATATTTTGGCTTTGAATTTTCCCCAAGGAGATTTCATTCTCTACAGATTCACCAGAAGATAGAAAAACAGCTACTTATAGTACCAGATGTTTATATAATGGTGAGGAAACCCAAGAAGTGTAAGAGCCTCTTTTGTGGTAGTTCTGCCCAAAGTCCCCCTGGTGGATTCTCACTGTGCAAACTTTGGTCAAGCTCCCGTCCACAAAGCAGACACTAATTACATAGATAAGAAACAATACTTTGACCATCCCTTTTATATTCCCTTCCCAGAGTCTAAAGATGGGGCCATAATGATTCCCCAAAAGAAAAATTAAGGTGCTGCTACAAAAAGATTGTGTGGCAAGTGATGAGCAGGGAGAAAGTATCTCTTGGGGGAGTGGGGGTTTGAAAACCTATCATGGATGGTCAGACCTAGAGAGCAAGGCATGTAGCTGAGCTATAGAATGTGGGGCTTGGGAGTAGCAATCAAGATTTAGTTTTCTGTTTCAAGTCTGTTCTTCTGTCTCATCACACCTAGCTTCACTGTCACATCTTTTCCACAGCCTGAGTTCCCAAAGCCTTATCACAACTGATTCAGTCTCTTGGAGCCTTTCTTTTTCATTCACTAAGAGAGGAAGAAACCCCAGGTCACCAGCCAGCCTTACAGATATATTGACTGAAGCCTGAGTCCTGACTCAGTACCGGCAACTCTATAAATAAGGACTGATCAGCTGATTGGGTAGATTTTCCTCCAAGGACTGTGGCTTGAGATAGGGCCTATAGAAAGCAACAATTTTGGGAACTTCAGAAGAACCTGGCGACAAACCCAGTCCTACAGTGTGAGTCTTGGTGCAAAACCTAAAATTCCTTGATGATGCTTGAAAATGCCAGATGGACCATGAATGGGCTGCAGGATGAAGCAGGAAGGCCAAGGGAGCACACAAGGGGGCAGACAATAAGGCAAGGGCTTAGCTGCGCCAGCCCAACCCAGTGCTTCCTCCTAGAAAAGTGAAATGCAGCCACAGGACCTGGAAAACTGCAGCATCTTGAAATATCAAACAGTACAGGTCTTTCATCAGCCTTTGTAAAGTTGCTTCCTTGTGTTTATCAGGCCTTCCTGGGCACCAATCCTGCTTAGCAGACACAGCCATAATACCGGGTGCAATATGACACCTTATCTCTCTTGGATTTATTGTCCTTGATAAACTCACAAGTAGCCTGAGGATTTAAGTTATTTTATTTTATTGGAAATAAAAATGTGTGAGCTCCCCTGCATGTATGTACAACCTCTTGCAAAAGTTAAACAAAATGTTCCATAACAAAATAAAACTACCATAAGTTTATATCAGTAGATTGGTTAAGGAAGAAGCCAGTCGCTGGTGGCTCATGCCTGTAATCCTAGCTGCTTAGTAGTCTGAGATCTGAGGTCTGATGTTCGAAGGCAACCCAGTAGAAAAGTCTGTAAGAGTATTGCCTCTAATTAACCATAAAAAAAAACCTGGAAGTAATGGTAAGGCTCAACTGGTAGAGAACCAGTCTCCCCAGTCCCAGCGCAAAAATGTGTCAGAATTGTCCTAGCCTATCTTTCTCAGTTGTGATAGATTTAGGCTACCAGAGCTCTCAGGCTAGGCTGGATGACCCTAGTTTGTTGGCTCATCCAGTATTGGTATGTCCCTTCGAACCAGATAGAGTGTCTAGCATCTTCAGCTTTGACTCCAGTCTATGCCCCCTCTTTGGAGGCTTCCCAACTTCTCTTCGGCTGTGTCCTTTATTTCCCGATCCCTGGCCTCCTGGTTATACATAAATACATTGTCTTTTCTGATCTCTAAGATTTATTCTCATACCCTTGAGCTCATTCTCCTCTTAGTCCATTTAGTCTAGGGGCATACTAACAGTAAATGAAGGTCACAGTCCTCCTTCAGCCTCTGGACCTCAGCATCCCAGAGGAGGGTCACCCTGGCATCTAAGCCTCAGATTCTGGGCACATCTTAAGTCTTCTTTCAACCTACCTGTGTACTGTTGTATTCTTTAAGAACTCTCATCAGCTCTGTCCACATATGCAAGGTCAGGATAGTCCACGGCCCCTGAATCCAGTGAATGGAGCACCTGGCTTTCATGATGCTCCCCAGGTATTGTCATCTCCTGTATGATAACAGGCAGCTACCCTCCGACTGATGCTTCTGTGCCATTAACACTGTTCTAGTATACATTGATGAATAAAAGTGGAGACAAACATTTAAAACTGTCCTGATTTCCTCTCAGTATTCTAGAACAAAGTGGTAGTGATTATCTGGTCTTATCCACCCTTAAGGAAGTTGAGTTTAAACCTGAAGCCAGTCAACAACTTCTATGTATTTGTTAATTAACCCATTTACTTGAAGGGATGGGCAAGGCTTCTAGTTCTTTCTCTTAGGATACCCTTTGGCTAAAGAACTGCAAAGTCTAATGTGACTCTTTGGGGAATCCTCTGAAGTAGTAAGCTGTTTCTGGCCAACCTTTTAATTGAAGGTAATAACAATTCCAATAATATTATTAAGAACCACCATTTGGTTGGAAAGGACTGAATTCACTGACGTAATGACCAAGCTATGCCCAGTGATGACTGCCTTGCTGAGCCCTGGGGGAATAACTTTCATAATCCATTGAAAAGTTATGAGCTCCTTCTGCTTACACCAAGAAAGAAGTCAGCTTTAAGTATTGGGGAAGCCATGTAAAAATGGAGAAAAAAGCTACTTGTACTTTTAACAACTTAATTAATGGCTGCAAATGTACAAAAATACGCATGGAGGAGGTGGGGTGTGTGTTGACAATGGAAAATTACCCTGCTTTTATAGGTGAGGGTAATTTCCAGACACTAGGAATAAACATGGTTGGGGAGAAATAGAAAAGATGACTTTTTGTTATAGAAGAAATGGGGCCCTGGGTCAGTGGGCTCACTGTCTGGATTGGGACAAGGGAAATCATTGTGTTGGGGGAACTGAATGGAATAGGAGGAATCAGGCAGGGAGCCTAACAGATGTTATTAGGTTCAGTTATTGCTCTTGCCATTTGTTAGCTTTCTGACCTTGGCCTAGAAGGGTTAACCTTTTAGAACCTTAGTTCTATCATCAATAATTTGGGGGAAGTGATAGCAACTAACTTATGGAGTGGACAGAGTTAGTGAATGTATGTGATGTTTATAGCCTAGTGCCTGTCTCATACTAGCTACTGCACTCAGAAGTCATGTTTGTTTATTCTCATTAGCTGACTCCATAGATACATA
Organism: Perognathus longimembris pacificus; assembly: GCF_023159225.1. Taxonomy (NCBI): domain Eukaryota; kingdom Metazoa; phylum Chordata; class Mammalia; order Rodentia; family Heteromyidae; genus Perognathus; species Perognathus longimembris. The sequence continues at coordinate 34,465,494 of NC_063170.1, forward strand.
AGAAGTACATCCAATGTGCCAGGACTCTGGCTGAATGTACAGATCAATTTCTTTTTAGTTCATAACTTATAGTAGGCAAGTTGGCCAAAAAATAAAAACCAGGTAAATAATTATTAGAGCTGGAGCTGGGGATATGGCCTAGTGGCAAGAGTGCTTGCCTCATATACATGAGGCCCTGGGTTCAATTCCCCAGCACCACATATACAAAAAGCAGCCAGAAGTGGCGCTGTGGCTCAAGTGGCAGAGTGCTAGCCTTGAGCAAAAAGAAGCCAGGGACAGTGCTCAGGCCCTGAGTCCAAGCCCCAGGACTGGCAAAAAAAAAAAAAAAAAAAAGAATAATTATTAGAGCTACCATATGTACCAAGGGTCAGTGTGTGGTTTTTAATAACTTGACCTTTAGTGTTAGCCCAGTTTGGATACCTGTCCCTGTTCTTGGCATTTGTCTGTGGTAAGTCCTCTATACTTTGTGAGCTCTGTTTCTCATTGCACACAGAGGGCTCTTGCCACTTCTAGAACATGTAGAAGCTCAGCATGGAAAAGTCTGACATCAACAGAGCCCAGCCCATGCTTTGTACAGCTCTATTTTTTTTTAACCAGTCCTGGGGCTTGAACTCAGGGTCTGAGCACTGTCCCTGGCTTCCTTTTGCTCAAGGCTAGCACTCTACCACTTGAGCCACACAGCGCCACTTCCAGCTTTTTCTGTTTATATGGTACTGAGGAATCAAACCCAGGGCTTCATGCATGCTAGGTGAGCACTCTACTGCTAAGCCATATTCCCAGCCCTGACAGCTCTAATTTTTGTCTTTGTCTTCCTGTGACTTGGTTCCATGTTTCCTGGATGAAAAGAACTGTGTTTTCATTCTTTGTCTAAAATCAGGCAAGAAAATTACTGTCTGTATGGATTTGGACACAGGAAAAGAAGAGGACCGTTCTAGAAGGTTCTTTGGCCTACCAGGGATGTAGACACAAGCCTGGTGCCCAGAAAGACCTAGGTCCAAAGGACTGGCAGTGTGAGTTAAGTCCCCAGGAGAATGACTTGGAGGCAGCAGTTGTGACTCAGCACAGTTGTGAGACTAGACGTGTGGCATAGCACTGTCAAGATTTGCAGTGAGGCTGGGAGGGACGGACTTCATATGTCCTGGTTTTCCTTTGATCAGTTTTGCCTAACACTGGGCTTTTAAGTCACAAATGAGCACTAGTATTGAGAGTCAGGTCTGATTTGTCATTATTAAACTAGACCTTTTAGATTGAAGGTCTGCAAACTGTGATCTGCAGGGCAAATGCAGTCCCCTGCATGTTTTTGTAAATAAAGTTTTATTAGAGCCCAGCCACGCCCATTCATTTATTTTCTGTGGCTGACTTCATGCTACATGATAGAGTTAAGTAGTTGTGATGAAAACCATATGGCTAGCAAAGCTTAAAGTATTTACTGACTGGCCCATTACAGGAAAAGCTTGCCAACCTCTGATTTACAACATCACAGTTTTGGTAAAGATAGATGCATGTATAGGTCCTTTCATTCATTCATTCATTCACTCATTGAACAGATAATTATTGATCATCTAAGATATTCTGTTACCTGGCGTCTAACCCAGGTTTCTGGGCTAAATGTCTGGATGAAGCATTGATGTTATTATCCCATTTTGGAGCTGGTAAAATGGAGGCTGTGTGGTAAAATAGAGGCTGGGATTTGCCCAAGGTCTTTAGTAGCAAAATCTGGAACCAGGCTCCTTCATCTTCACATCCTAGTCACCCTCTCATTCTCTTCTCCCCCATTACTATGGATAATGGTGAGAACAGAAGAAAAAATAAAAGTCCTGTGAAAGATTTCTTGTTAATCTTGGAAACTTGCTCTTAAGTGATGGGTGAGTGATTGCTACATCTTTGGCAGAGCTCTGTGGTCTAGAGAAGACTCTTTGTTGTGAGTGGTCCTGACCTTGCACTTTAATTGCTATAAACCTTAAAAAAAGTCATCTGAAAATGTTTTCCCTCATAGAGATATGATTTCAGCACTAATGTTGATAAACATTAAAATGACATAAAGCATTTCCTGTTCCAGCCTGACAGAGATCTTGGAGGATTTGTCCAAATATTAGCATATCTTTAAAATAATCAGTGGATGATTATCTGGATAAGAGGTAAATAAAAAGGATATTTAGAAAAAAAAAAAAAGAACAAAGCTGAGCAGGTTTTTCCTTGGAGGATTCTCTGTACTTCAGTAAGAGAGGGAAGAGCTGCCCCCCCTTTCCAGTCGATTAAAAACAAACCATTATTAGTGAGCGAAAGTGAGGTTTCATTATGGCTTTAATTCTAGATGTGGCTTTTGCCAGTGTTTCCATGCAATAAATACCAACTAAAGTTTCTAACTGGAAATAGGAGAAGGCTATCTTAGCCCTATGGGCCCTGCTTCCTTCTAAAGACAATTTATGAAGATGGTTTAATCTTGCCGTCTAAGTAGAGGTTCTACTGACAAGTTCTCATATGAGCTGATTAGCCTTTCCCTGTAGACATTTTTATCAGACTGATTCATTCCTCTGGAAGAATGCAGGGTTTTACATTTTTCAGAAGAGATTCCAAATAGCTTGTCAAGATTACATCTCACATGTGAATCTCAGCCAGGGTTAGGTTACAACCAGGACTGACAGTATTTAATAGGTAGAATTCAGACTGGATCCTAGAAATGGAGCAAGCTGGTCCTAATAAATAGTAGGAGGGTCAATGTAAAGTCCACATGTAGTTTCAGGGCAGTCTGAATATGCTGGGAAAATGTGTGGATATGTAAAATCTAATATTCAAACAAATTATATTCAACAAGAGTTGAAGTTGAGGAGTTGAAGAGTTAAAATAATGAACAGATTCTTATAAACTATCTTCACATGAGTCTGCACAGTCCACAACTTGAATTCCTAAGTACCTTCCAATCCACTGGGAAGCAACGCTGAAGAGGAGGAGGGAACCCAACACTTTTCTGCAAAGCTGGCCTAAGGCAGGGGTCTTAGCTTCACTTGGTTAAGTGTTAACAAAATCTCCACCTCAAAAGCATTCCTTAGGGATGGCAAGTTCTGGGGTCTTAGAACACTAATGGGGCCTCTAGCAGGCCACAAGGCAAAGTGGGAGGAACACATGGCCTTTCCCTTCCAAGCAGGATACCTGTGGTGAAGAGAAGGATAAGAAGGATAGAGGGATATGCAGAGGAGTCATTTTAATATTCACAAAAAAAGTACCAAGGACACAATCTTTTAAGGTCTTATTGTGCTTTTGTGCCAAGTATGAGAGGAGAAATGTATCCATTCTTTCTTAAGCTTTGTCAGGACAGACTGTTTCCTTCTCTGCTACAGCACTAGGATCTATACCAGTGCCTGGCATATAATAGACACTCAGTAAGTATCTGCTGAGTGATGGATATCCAGGATATCTATCTCTAGATATCTGACACAGAGATAGGAGGGTATCTGTTTTATCCCTAAATAACCAAGACACAGAGATAGGAGGATTGTAGTTCAAAGCTAGCCCAAGCCAGAAAAAAAAAAAAAAAAAAAAAGAAAGAAAGAAAGTAGCGAGCATGTACAAAACACATGCCGGGCATAGTTCATGCCTGTAATCTCAGCTACTTAGAAAGCAGAGTTAGAAAGATCACCAACTGAGAATGGCACAGGGAAAAAGCATGACCCTATCTGAAATAAATAAATAAATAAATAAACAAAAACACAAAGAGCTAGGGGGTGAGGCTCAACTGGTAGGATGCTTGCTTAGCAAGTTAAAGGCCATGAGTTCAAACCCCAGTACTGCATATAATAAATAATATAAATAAATGGGTAAATATCTGTTGAATTGATGAAAAGTTGATGAGGATTTATGCCTGTATCTGTGCCGTCAATACATGTTATCTTAAATACCTATTTTCTGGCAGGCCCTAAAATAAGGGGCTGCTCCTAAGAAGCCTATAGCTTAATAGAGGGAGAGAGATATGCTAGCCCCCATTTGAGGGACATGAAGTTAATTTTATAAATTCCCAAATGTGCCTGCCTATCCACTAGACTAATAAGTTAATAACATAGTTGACTGTTTTTCAAATATATAACTTTAGTATAGCTGATAAAATGTAAAATAAATTAAAAAGGGACCACTGCATTCCTTATACTTTTTGTCATCATGCAATTTCTCATCCAAGCTTCATAAAATTATCCTGAGAGGGCAATGAACTAGCCCTACAGAAAAGGAAGGCAAAAATGGCACCATGGGAAGACCATAATGGGTATGGCTTCTCCCAATGAGACTATCTGGTTAGCCACAGGCAAGGCCATGACATGCTGAAGTCCCTATTTCCTTCTTAGTCAGGAGCTTGTGCACTTGCCCTTCCCATCACCCAGATCATTCCATTCAGTGCTATTCCCCATCCCTTTGGCTCAGTTAACTCCAAGTTAATGTATTGTTCCTCAGGAACCATCCCCCTACACCTGACAGGGAAGGTCCCTTTGACTACATGCTCTCTCATAGCACCCCAGTCCTGTGTGTGTGTGTGTGTGTGTGTGTGTATGTGTGTGTGTGTGTGCACGCTGGTACTGGCGCTTGAACTCAGGGCGTAGGCACTGTCCTCTAGCTTTTCATTCACAGCTCTATTTCTGGCTTTGTTGTGGCTAGAGATAAGAATCTCACAGACGTTCCAACCCAGCCTGGCTTCGAACCTCCATCCTCAGATCTCAGCCTCTTGAAGAGCTAGGATTATAGGGGTGAGCCACAGTGCCTGATTCCAGCCACTTCTTCTGATCCTGTACATTCTCTGTCATGTTACCACTGTGTGTAGACTTCAGTTATTGCCATCATGAGAGTGGTTTTTCTCATCTTTTACATGGCAGGATAAGACAGATGGCTGAAAAATGAAGGGAACTCTATACCCGATTTATAAATGGTGGACAACACTTAACTCACTGAGTTGTTACAAGATTAACTGAGGTAGGGGCTGAGGATATGGCCTAGTGGCACGAGTGCTTGCCTCATATACATGAGGCCCTGGGTTCAATTCCCCAGCACCACATATACAGAAAATGGCCAGAAGTGGCGCTGTGACTCACTCAAGTGGCAGAGTGCTAGCCTTGAGCAAGAAGAAGCCAGGGACAGTGCTCAGGCCCTGAGTCCAAGCCCCAGGACTGGCAAAAAAAAAAAAAAAAAAAAAAAAGATTAACTGAGGTAACATGGAGTTTCTTATCATGGTACTATTATTACTCTTGCCATCAAGATGATAAGAATTAGGGTAAATAGGACAGGGTTGAACAGATGACACAGAAGACAATAGCCAACTCTTCCAATGTAAGAAATGCCACCAGCATAGTACAGACATCTTGTGCTTTCCTAGGAGTCTGTTTTCCTAGACTCACCCAGCTATGTTGTAGTAGAAAGAGAAACCACATCTCTCACAATCTGGTGGCATGGCAAGAGTTGTCATGGGAGAGTGTATATCACAGGTATCCTGTTTGCTTGGTTGACCATGGGCCTTCTCTGCCAGGCTTGTTTTGAGTTGTCCTTCAAAGATGATGTGGACATACTGATGTGACTATTTTAAACATCACATTTCTTTAGGTTATACTGCATCATGTTGTATAAGTTACTTTATCTGGATATTGAACTGTATTGGAATAGTGGTGAAAGCATTCATGTTTACAGCTGAAAGAAAGTAAGCCTCTTTTCACTGTGTGCAAGGCAGCATTAAGGTTATACACAGACATTGGGGCCAGTCAATCTGCATGGCAACTGCAGCATAACCACATTCTAGCTATGTGACTAACAAACCATTTAACTTCTTTGTTCCTTATCTGCAAAACGGGACATAGTAGTACCTGACTCATGAAGTTGTTATGAGCACGTTGTTGTTGGTAGAGTGTGAAGGTAACAACTGGTAAGTAGGAAATGTAGATGGGTAGACTAAAGAAGCTTTTACTTAGTCTGATAGGAATGTCTTGTAGATTTGCTTGCATTTCTTGATCATTTTACTTTGCCAAATTCTCATTTCTTCAGAAACCTAGTAAGGGAGCAGGGATTGGAGTGGATTTTATTATTTTGTCATCTTAGAGAAGACAAGAAACTGATTTTCCCAAAGACATAATTACATAGCAGATTCAGACTTCAGTGCAGTCCTTTCTGATTCTAGAATCCTGAAATCCTAGACCCTCCAGACAAGGTCACGTAAGGGAGTCATTCCTTCTTAGACACTGTGGCCTAGTGCTTCTAAGCTCAGCAGTGTGGATTTTGCTGGTTTCATTCTATTTGTCTACCCATTTGTTCATTCATTCAGTAAGTAAGTAAATACTATGAAGAGTCTTCCTTGAACCAGATCCTCTTCCAGTGTTGACATGCTCCTTGCTTACCACTCTTCTCAGACTTTATTTTCTGAGGAGTTCCATGCTTTTTCCATGTTTTCTTTAGAAAACATTTATTGAGTGCTTCTACCAGCCAGCTATAGTACCAGACAATGGCTACTTGTCTTAGAGCCTGCAGCAAAGGAAGCTATTCTTACCTGCATTGTCCAGTGTCTAGATAGTAGGCAATAAAGAGTCTATCTTGACTGGTTGGATGGATGGGAGAATAGAGGACTAATGGATAAGTAGAAAAAAATAGGGACTTGATAATAAAATGGCAAGAGCACATACCCAAATATGGATAACCTTATCTAGGGCTACTCATAAGTTGGAAACCAATGCCCCTTCTTCCTTCTTTCCTTTCTTGCCTTCTTTCATCCACAGGATCGTATTGAAGATTTTGGTGGAAAGTTGGAATTACTTTGGAGGGAGATGATATTGACCTAAATTATCCCAAAGAATCCTACCAGTTCTAAATTCCATGATGTAATGGTTGCTTCAACGAGTAGCCACAAGGGCAGAGTGGTTTTAAAGTTTTAAGTTAGGATTATCACCTCGGGCTTCTCCAAACCTAAAGGATGAAGTACAGATGAGAGACAATTAACCCAAATCAAGCCACGTGTCCTTGGGCTACCCTTGAAGCTCACACTGAACATCTTACTTCAGAGACAAGAGAGATAGGAGTTGTGATAGATACCCTTATCTTCTTATCTCCATCTTGTCTGTTCTCTTAGGGCCTGATAACCTTCCAGCAATCAATTAAGACCAGATTCCAGGGGGGAAAAATTGGCTTACACTGCATCATCATCCATACTCTGGGACTGTTTCCTTCTCTTCTTCATTAATTCTGAGATCCAACCTGACCGGGATGGAAAGCAGATGGTCTCTGAATTAATGGGCATTCTTGTTACTTCTAAGCTCTGCACGTGGGTATATAATGGGCACACAGCATGCACTTCCTTTTTGGCTGAAGGATCAAGCCTTCCTCTGGTACACATCAGAGAGAGCCAGCTGTTTGGCAATCCCTCTAGCTCATCTACCCAATGGGAGTTCATTTAGAGAGTAACTCAGCACAGGATCAGGTGTGAGCAAGAGTTAGTACAGACTCCAAGATCAAGCATCTTTGGTTGCAATTTCAGTTCCTGTGTTTACTAGTCGTGAGACCTTTGGCGAAAGACTTAATATCCCAAAGCCTCAACTTCATCTATGTTCCACAAAAACTGATTAAGATTGCTGACCTCAACACTGTTCTGTTGGCCAGAGGAGATCTTATAAATATAACACCACACACATAGCTAATGCACAATAGACACACAGTAAATGGAAGCACATTTTATTGTTGCCTTTGTGGAATTCTCTCAGGAGCCAATAGTGTGGATTCTGTTGTGATTGAAATCCCCACCTAACTTTGTCCAGTTGCCTGTCAGGTGATGGTTGGGGGTAGTCCATTTAGTTACAGAATTCTAGTGACTCTTCCTACCTCCTAAGTTTTCTCTGCATTCTTTTCATCACTGAGAGTTTATTGCTCAAGAATAGGAAGAAACCAAGTGAAAGTTTAGTTGAGTATGCCCTGTAAAGATGGCCCATTTAGTTGGCATAGTTAGTTTTGAAAGTGGAGCTTGTGACTTGTAGTGCCGACACAGAGGCAGGGGGCCATATTGCCTCTCCTCCTGCAATGTCCATAGCTTCCTTCAGGAGCAATCTCTTGGGTTTCACTAAATTGGCTGTTACATTTGGAAACCAACTTGTACATCTAAGCATTTTGGGGAAAGTTATTGACTAACCCTTACTCTTTTTTTCATCCTGTCTCTCTTTTCCCAATATTTAGGAGTGTTGGCAAGACAAAGGGCCCATTGTGTCTCTGGTATAAGCACTAAATTAAACCTTCATTGAATCTTAATTAATTGTATTAAGGTTGGGCAATTCCCATTGCTTGGGGGGAAAAACCCAAATACTTAATTTACTCATGGTGTGGTGTGTCCCATAGCATTGAACTAAACCACCACAGACAATCACTCACTTAACAGAAACTGGGGCCTCGGCCCAGGAACTAATTAGCCCCTCTTTCTCTATATATAGCTATCTTCTCCACCAAGACCATCTGGAAGTTGTTACCTTCCAAATTCTTTCCATCTATTTGTTTTTTCCAAACCAATCATTACTGCCATGATTCTTTCTTTCTTTCTTACTTTTGTGTTACGTGACTTCCTTCTCTTAGATTCTCCTGTGTTATCTAGATTATAGTCAGCTGTTATGGATATTTACTCTGTTTCATTTTCAAGTGGCACTTATTTTTACATACTTTTCTCAGGGGCAGAAAAAAAAAAATCTTTGTATTAATCCCAGAGGAGGAAGTGGGGATGATTTTTAAGACATTTGTCCCCACCAAGTTGACTACCTGCCTATCAGGGAGGCCCTGGTGCCCCCAGAAGTCCCAACAGTAGTGTCTTCGATGACTGGGGATATACGCAAAGTTATTGAAAGAACTCAATGCCTCGCCTAGCTCACTGAACAAGAGACATTGAGGCAATCTGCCTTTCTTTGAGGAAAATTTGTCCTGATCAGAGTCCCCTCAGACTGTAAGGAAGTTTGAAACTGTCTACTTTGACAATATACTTTCACATATTTCCTGAACCTTTTATCAATCCAGAGTTCTTCTGGTCTAGCTTGATGTCATTCTTTCCTCCTCTGTCATATCGCATGAACTAGTTCTGCCCTTCCCATCCATATGCCTTGTTTATGGCTACCTGCAGATCTGTAGGCTTACACTTGTACCTCAAACCCACTCCCCGATCTCTGAAGGCAGCTCCTTTCCATGATGTGAACCTCGGCTTAGCTTCTAGACCATGCTCTCCTGTGCCACTCCTACCCTTCATGTCTTCCCCCTCCTTTTCCCTTGTCTTGTACTCTTGCTAGTACTCACCACCATGGGAATTCTGTTACTTCCTTGTTAACATGTTTGCCTCTCTTCAGTAGAATATCTGTCCATGAAGAATCTCTTATCTATGGGCTGGGACTATGGCCTAGTGGCAAGAGTGCTTGCCTCATATACAAGAAGCCCTGGGTTCGATTCCCCAGCACCACATATATAGAAAATGGCCAGAAGTGGTGCTAAGGCTCAAGTGGCAGAGTGCTAGCCTTGAACAAAAAGAAGCCAGGAACAGTGCTCAGGCCCTGAGTCCAAGCTCCAGGACTGGCAAAAAAAAAAAAAAAAAAGAATCCCTTATCTATTTGGTTTACCATGTGAGCCCAGCTCCTGGAAGAGTGGCTGATGCTACTCTTTTGTTGTTGTAAATGGATCAGAGACTAGTTAGTAGCTTTCTGGGTATAAATCACCACAGTGCAGGTGTTTACGATTCTTTGGTTACTTAGAATACAATCTAAAAGTAGCTAGAAGCAAGAACTACTGTAAGAAATTAATTAGTTTAATAAAATCATGAGGAAAGTGCAAAACCATAAGTAAACTTGATAGAAAGTGCTCTAAGTCAATGTGTTTCAGGTTCATTCCTCTTATTTCTGAAGTTTTACAAAATCCTTTCAGGATAAACCTCTCACCTCCTCCTAGTCCAGGCACAAAGCAGAAACAGCCTGGATTTCTCAGAGTTTACCACCTATTGTCTCCGGGAGCCATGGCCTCATGGCCTCCCTGTCTCCTCAGGGCCCTGGCACCCCTTCTCATAACAAGCTTCACTATCTATATTGCTCATTGGCACACAGCTAGTAATGAGGCCTGGAAATGGAGTGAATTCATGTTTTATGGAAAGTAGTTGCAATCTTCCAGATGAAAGACTGACCCCAGGCAGAGATTTCCCTTTGACCCCTTACAGTGCTCTCTCTACATTTTTCCTGCTGTTTGCTTCCCTATTTTTTAGTCACTAGCAACACAAATCCTTGGGTAGCTGACTAAACTCCTAATTCGCTGCTCCATTTATATGAAACATTCCCCACATGGTAACCATGGTGTCAAGTTTGTATAGCAGGATGCTACACAAATATCAGGTGTCAGAGCCTCTTGTCCCTAGGAGGAGCCAGTTACGTTAAAGAAGGGCCACAACAGCTCTTTGAGGCATTTTTATGTCAATTTCATTGTCATGTTGGATTCAGCTCATTCATTCTGGAGAAGACAGAAACTAATCTTAACAGCCAAGTTCCTGACATGGCTTTCATCTGTGAGCCGTCGGCCTTTCATCTTCTCTTCAGGGCCTTTTCCTACTGAGCCTGTAGGACTTGAACCTCCGAAGGCAGAGGGGATTCAGGCTTGATAGAACTGTGCTGCAGTCTGTCTCTGGCTCGTAGCTGGTCTTCATAAAAACAGCTGAGTATGTATAAAGAAGTAGAATGAATTTTTTTATTTTTTTATTTTTTATTTTTTGTCAGTCCTGGGTCCTGGACTCAGGGCCTGAGCACTGTCCCTGGCTTCTCTTTTACTCAAGGCTAGCACTCTGCCACTTGAGCCACAGCGCCACCTCTGGCCATTTTCTATATATGTGGTGCTGGGGAATCTAACCTAGGGCTTCATGTATGAGAGGCAAGCATTCTTGCCACTAGGCCATATTCCCAGCCCAAATGAAATATTTTTTAAGACAAAGGCATAAATAAATGCATTAGAAAATCTCAATAGCAAATAATAACAAGATAATACACAAAACTAAATCTTTGAAAAGATAAGACCTGAACTGTCTCCTCTGGTCGCCAGTAGGCATGTGTGATGATCTGTCTAAATGTAAATCCCTGAAAACTCAATAGCATTCAGTTCTTCACTCGCAGTAGTCATTTTTCAGGGAGTTCAATAACCACATGGAGCTTGTGGTTAGTTCTACAGCTGGATAGTGTGATCGCTATTGTTCAGTGAAGATTACAGAACATTTCCATTTTCATGGACTGCTCTCTTGGGCACCTCTTCTATAGCATGATCTTTGTCAGGTGATATCAGGGTAAGGAAGCAGAGAACATGTAAACTGTTTGAGTAGAAGGGGGCATAACTACAGATGTCACTTTTATCATAAAAATTATTGTGAATAATGCCGAACCAATGCAATAAGCAATTTAATAAAAATAATTCTATAACTTGAGTCAAAACAAAATAGAAAGCAAGCTTGAAAATATCATAACCACTAAAGAACTTAATCAGTAGTTAAATATGAGCCCACCTCCTTTCTCTGACCAAAAAAAAAAAAAATCAGCTCCAAACCCAGATTATTTTTTTCAGTCAATTTTTTTAGAAATTTTAAGGAATAGCTAATCTCATTCGTTTAAAGGGAAAGCTCCAAGAGAGTCCCTGCACTGAGGGGTTCAGTTCTGCCCATGTCCCTTGCATAAACTATGCCAGACCTTTTGCCTGTTGGTAGAAAAATGCTTCCTTCAACCATGAAGCAGAAAAACCAGAAGGTTTTCTAGCACCCAGGCAGCTCCATGGTTCTGTGGTTCCACAACTCGATGATACTTGTCATCTCACTACACTTGTCTGGAAAATTTATAGCTCTCTCATTTTAAAGTGACAATATTGGGTCACCCACATGGCCAACTGGATCTTCTTTGCTAGTGATGATTGTTAAGTAGTCCTTGCCTCGGAGAAGAAGGACATTTCTATGGAAGAGTGGATCTAGTAGTACTGTAGAGCTAAAGCCGAGGTTCAATTTGCCCCTGTCTCATTCAGGGAGGATTCTCTCCACTGAAAAGAATGTACTCAGAAACTTGAGTAACAGCCCTTGAGAGAGTTCAAGGTTGTCTATTTTATTTTATTTTGTATTTTGTATTAATACCAATAGAGAAAATTTTGCAGAATAGTTCCTGCATAAGCACTGATGCACTGGACCTGCATAAGCTGAATAGATATTGGCTCCATTTTAAAGGCTAGAAATTGAGACCCACAGATTAATGTTACTTGATCAAGGCCACAGGGCCCTTTTGTGTAGCACAGCATTCTTTGTACATATGAGACCCTATACTTGACACATAAATGAAAATTTATGAGTATTTGTATGTAGAGCTTCTGTGGTGGCTTCAGTATTAAGCAGTGACAACTCTTTTGTCTCATGTATCTTTGTGTGGTTACTTTTCTAATGCGACTTATCCAAAGGATCTGGGAAACCATTTATTTCCTTCTGTAACACAAAGAAAACATCATTTTGGGCTTTATTCAGTAAGAAAACATGGCCGGCTAATCAAACCTAATATTCAGTTATAATATTGGCCCCGTATATAAATAAAGGATAATTGCTCAGGCATTGGTGGGGGGGGGAGGGGAGTTCAGTTGGCTGGAGGCTCCTCTGAGAATATGCTTTAGCTAGCTTAAAAAAGTTCACCATTCTCTCCTGCTGCTTTCTTAAGGAATCTGAATTTCTCCTGTCCATAACCAAAGGGCTGAGCATTGGTACAGGTCGGCAGTAAGGTCATATGTCTGATCTCCTTTGATTTTTGTGGCTTTTCTCAACATTGTTTTCAAATACCTCTGGCCTAATGAGGAGGCAAGGGCTTGCATGCTCAGGGCCATCAAGGTCAGTTTTCAAGAATCAAAAAGGCATGCACAGAAAGAATTTTCCTGAGTTACCCACTTCCTTGGCCATTCTTTCCAGATTAACTAGGTCAAACACGACTCATCATTGCTCACTTTGTAGTTTAAGATGAACTTTAGGAAGTGTAGGTAGCTGAAAAACCTTTCTTAGGAAGTCACACAAAAGTACCTTCAATTAAGAGCCTAAATGTACATGCAGTTTAGATGGAAACACACTTATGTGAGATAACTGGACACTTCTTTAAGAGTTTTCTGAACCTACCAGGAACCTCCTATAGAAATTCAGACATGCCTTTTAGTTCCCTTGAGTTAACCCAAGGGCTTAGAGGAATAATGCATTCTGGATTTAGCATTTAGTTGACGTCTTTGTGTTGCTGACAGGGCTTAAAATGGGCAGGTAATCACTGGTACGGTGTGTCATCTTTTTTTCTCCCTCTTATGAAATAAAGTACAAAGTACTTACCTTAAAAAAAACTCATCTTGTTATTTCCTATAAATGAAACATTTTTTATTTTTTCATTTTTCATTTTTTGTTTCCTCCTCCTTTTTAGGGGGTAGGGGGGGTTCATGCCAGCACCACAGAAATGGCCAGTATTTGGGACCTACTTTGGGATTAGCCAGGCTCTGCACCCAGTGCTTTTTGTTTACATGAACTAGGCACTCACTGTGCCAGTTTGCTCCAAATATAGGTAGGCTAAGCCAGTCCCTGAGCCATGACTGCTGCAGAGCCAGTGTCAGACCTGATCCATCAAACTCCAGAGCCAGGGCCGCTAGACCACACATCTCATCACTGGCCAAAGCCAGAGAGCTCTTCCCACAGAATGCTTCTCCCTTCCACCACATCCTCTGTGTTCTCCCAGAACCTCTCTGGGGGTAGCCCCACCACCTCCTGCCTCTTCCAGAAACACTGGGGGTTCCCTGACTCATAGCTCTTAAAGCCCATCCCACCTGCCTGCCTCAACCAGGTTCACTGTCCTGAAATACTACGTTCTCTCATCCCTCCCCAGGTGATAGGCTGCCAGCTCCTCCCTGCTTCCAACCACACCAGGTTCAACTTCTTCTAAATGGTCCTCAGATTCCTTGCACATGGGGTCCTCCATACAGGTTTTATGAATTTTCCACCACTCCCAGATAATGGGGTGGGTTTTTTTCCCTCGTCTAAAAATAGTATTCATGGCTTTTTCCAAGTCCTTGTGATTATGGCTTGCCATTATCTGCAATGCCCTATTATCTGGCTGAACCTACCACCTCTTGGGTTCAGCTTAGAAATACTTCTCTAGGAAGCCTCCTCTTAAAGGTTTAAAATGGCATTATCATCTCCTCTCCTGGCCTCTCCAAGCTCTGATTTCTAGCCAATTTTCCTTAGGCCCTCCTTCTCTCTTAAGCCTGTGACATCCCCTCTAGTGGTTTTCTTTCTAGCTATACATGTTCCTTATGACACAGCAATGGTCTTTGTCCCTGTTCTGTTTCTGATCTTAGCATAAATTAATAATAATAAACAGTACAACATTTACTAGACAAGATAATGGTAGTGGTATGGAAAGTATGTCACAGCATAATACCCCTCTAAAGCTATGGCTAAGCCCAATGTTGGATATGTTTTTTTGGGAGTGGAGACAGTAGGGTTGAAATCCTTGGCACGTTGCTCAAGTGGATAAGCTGGAGTGAGAGCAGGTAGAGGAGCCTGTAGCCCTCACTACACTGTATGCTTCGCACCATCCTCAGTTCACATATGCAGGAAACACACACTTGGGCACAAGAGACACGCAAGAGGACAGAAATTCTTCATCTGGAATTTGGTTGATAAAGCCCATCTGTTATCAAGCCCCTCCAGTAGGGGGTTCTCAGTCCTCGCTTGGTAATAGAGCAGCAGATAGTTAGCTATATGTAGAACTGGAATGTTGTCTTACCCTTCTGGATTTTCATGAGCACTGTCCAAACCCATTCACAACTTCCTGACATATGCCCAGGGATATAATTCCCAACCTCATACCCCTCCTCTGTAACATAAGTCTGTTCTATCTGGTGTTAGGTGCTTTAATTATGTTTGGAACTTGGTAGAGTATAAACAAACAAAACCAACAATGTTACATTTTTAACAGCAGTGAGTACTTCTATAAGATTCTTGAAAATAGACTATACTTTAGACACTTGGGGGGAACTTGTGACTGCTGCCTGAGTCAACACTGTCCATTTCTGACTGTGGGCCTCCATAGAATGTTGAACAGCTAATTTGGAGATTGGTGATAGTTTGCTTTCCATACTGCAGACGTTCAAATGTTGTAGATGTACTTTTTTTTAACTGATCAAAGGAACCATATCATTAGTAGAAATTTCAAGAAAAAAATAATGAAAAGAAAAACAGCAACAAAAAGGAAATTACAGGCCATTGAAGATCCAGAGTGTGTCACTGTGTACCTCAAATTCCCACTACCCAGCTGAAGCACACCTCCCCACCCCCCACCTTCGTGACTCATCTCTAGTATGGTGTCTTGTATGGAATCAGCACTTAAAACTACCTTTTCCAGGTAGAGTTGTGAAGGCTCTGCCTAACTTCTACAAGTAGGGTTAATTTCATAACCTAAAGCAGTGCATTTTCCAACAAGAGAAATAGGACTGCAATTTCAAACAGCCAAGTTTCTCAAGTCAGACTATAGGATTTTTCAGTACCTGCAGTGGATGAAGTTAGGGAACAAACAGATTTGAGAGGGCAGAGAAATGATTCTTGCCCAGTGATGACCTACTGGCTTTGTGGAAAGGTTCAAAGATGTCCTTTGAACAAGAGAGGTAAGCAATAACTTGGAGCATATGAATACATAGCCCTACAGGTCCTTTCTCTCCACTGCCTATCAGAAATGTGAACACTTGGCAGTCCTTGCATTTTGTAGGACCCAGACTAAGAATGCTTTTCCTCAATGAATCTTCTTCTTTCTAAAAATGGAAACCATACTTTGCAGTGTGTTCATCATTTGTGTGCAAGGAGCCATCAACACAGTCTGTGTCTGGGATTCCCTTGATCCCCAGTCCAGCACAGTACCTGCAATGCAGCGGGTACCCAGTGGCCCCATTAAAAGAATACACAGCAGGAAGCAATATTCCACCAGGAAAGTCCCTCAGTATATGCTGTTCTTTCCTTACTGTCACCCTTCTTTGGTTTTCATGAAGAAATGTTTGTTCCATATGAAAAGTAAACCCACTTGTCTAGGTATGTGTAATACATTGAAAAGCCTGCCATTTCCTACCTGGGTGTTTGACCAGCCCACTTCTTAGGATTTTCTTTTTTTAATTAGAGAGTATCTCCTTTTTAAATGTCTGGAAGAAAAAGGAAATGCATGATACCAACTCTAGGGGAGTTTTGTGTTGTGCTTTGTTGTTGTTTTTTCAGTGAACAAAGAGAACAGAATGGAAGTGGGCATGAATGATAATAATATAGGAAAATGCTTCAAAGGGCTTCCTGGGAATTTTTGTAGGCAGCCATCTTTCATATCCCTGTAAGATAAAATCACCGTAAAGGGTCATAAAACACTGTCAGGGTATTTGACAAGCCCCATAGGTAGTTGTTCTGAGCCCTGTAAAAGCATCTTAATTGACCTAAATGACAACAGTTATGTTATAAATATCTAGAATTTATGACCTGAGAAGGCATAATCACATCTTCCATCAGTTAAGTCTGCATAGGAGAAGCCTGAGGATTTAAGATAGGGCTTCAAGTTGGGTAAAATCTGATTAGCCCTAACTTTATGACAGACAGAGAGCTAAGTGAATCGCTGGGCTTTCAAGTTCCTGATCCCTGGGAGTTATAGGCAATGGTATTTCAGAGTTGGTAAAAGCCACCCAGTCCCCTCTAGACAGCTGTCATTTTATTGGCCTTGTAAAGTCTCACATTCACCGTGACAAATCCAAGACCATATACCTGTGAAGAAGAGATGTTTTAGATTATGGGGTGAAGAGGAAGCAGACGAAGGGGTTAGAGGGTGAAAGCCTATGTGTTTATGCCCATCTCCTCTGGAATGTGCAGAGTCATTGTGAAAGGAAGGAGATGCCGCCAGGAAGAACACTCCATACTCTGAGCACAAGTCCCAGAATCACTGCCTTGGAATTGGTAAAATTCAAGTCAGAGTTTAAAATGAGTTAATGTATCCAAAATCTCTACATATCTTTAAAAGCAGCTGAGAGTTAAACTTTGATTTTTAACACTTGATTCATTTCCTGAATTGTTTTATTGGAACAGAGGTATTCTTACCAAGCACTCAACTAAATTGAAAATGAAGGTCATAACAAAACCAGTTCATGAAAAGATGCATTTTATTTATTTATTTATTTTCCCTAAATAGGTGTACAAAAGGGTTTCAATTCAATGTATCAGTTTGTGAGTACAATGTATCTTGGTCGATGTTTTCCCTTCCCTCATTCTTCCCATCTCTCCCAACTCCACATATCCCCTCAGGTTGCCCAGCTCCATTTTCACACACATACATACAGAGACAGACAGACAGACACACACACACACACACACACACAAACACACAAACACACAATGAATTTTATGACTACACTTGGGAGAGGAAAGGTAGAGAAATACAGGATGTTTGTTTTTAAAGGGACACATTACAGAGATAAATTTCATATCACTGATGAAACAGGTGACTGTCTGGAGACTCACCAATCAGCAGAATAGAGTCATCTTTAAGGTAAAAGGCAAATAGCCTCCTAATCCCAATCCACAGAGCTTCAAAGGCGAACAGTGACTTTGCCACGTGATGAAGAGCTCAGGTTATCTACTTAATGCCTGAGTTTGGGACATTTCTTTAAGGAATTTGAGAGTAAGCCTTCAAAGAAAACTCCAGTTGAAACCCAGAGAGGCCAGTTGTCTTTGAACTCAGGATATGAAGTTTATCCTAGATTAACCTGATCATTTCATTTACTCCTTTTGTTTTTGTAATCTAGAAACAGAGTTCTAAATTTAGAGAGAGGCATTAAAGTGCTCAATGCACCTAATACATTGAGATATAGTCCCAGGTAGGAATACCTTCCCCCCCCCCCATACCTATACTTGAACTCAGGACAGGGAGGAACAGTCCTTTAGCTTTTTCACTCAAGGCTGGCACTCTACTACTTGAACCTCAGATTTGCCTCCAGATTTTTGCTGGTTAATTGGAGGTAAGAGTTTCACAGACATTCTTGCCTGGGTTGCATTTGAACCATGATCCTCAGTTTTCAGCCTTCTGAGTAGCTAGGATTATAAGCATAAACCTGGCTGCATTGATCATCAATAAAGGACCTTCCCAGCCAGAGTTCCATTTACACATGCAATCTTTGTACACATCCATATTCTAACAGTCTCTACAGAACAGATGTGTCCCAGAGTGTATGCTCCATTTGTTATTTCTCAGTGGATGTGAAATAGAATGTCAGTTTGGGCTTTGCTTTTATCATACTTTCTTCTCTTTTTCCATACCTTTTAGCAGCAGCACATCTCCCAAATCCAAACCTCCATGCCTTACCACTGTGAAAGAAATAGGAAATCTGGAACTGATTATGAAATTATGAAGCAGGGAGATGCAGAAATATGAGGGATCAGTGTACAAACGCATCAGTCCTGCTGTATACAAAGCTTGGTGTGAAGGCCACATCAATTTGGGTTTGAACTCTGCTTTTTATGTTTCAGCTTAATGCAACAGAGCATTTGCTTTGTATAGTTCTTGGGGAGCTTTTGGTGTTAACAGAATTCTTTTCTAAAGAATTTCCTTTGGATTCCTTCAGAATTTGTCCAGTTTCCAGGTTCCAATAGGAAAAACATGGATAAGATTTTAATAGAAAAATAGAGCTCCAGGTTTTTCAGTTGGCAAGCACCATGTTCTTAAGTGACTCTTACTTTATTAATTGAAATAAGCCAGCTTAAGATGGCAGAAAGGACTAGGGGCATTTGTACCCTAATGTTAAGGGGAGAGAAACAGGAGCCAGAGAGATTCTGAGCCTACTTGTAGTGTCTCCATTTTGTGTTCCTCTCACTGGAGCTTGCACCAAAGCTATGTGTCCCCTAACTTTACTGTCCCTTACCTAGGGCTCTTAGAGAAATAGGAGCAGGGCCTTGCCCTGACACTATTTCACATGTAACTCTCTTTTTGTTGACCCGGAGTGTGGTAGTAGCAGTGGGATGCTTTTGCCTGCCTGCTTTTCTCTCTCTGCCTCTGTCTGATTCTCACTCTGTTTATCTGTTTCTTTGTCTCTCTCTGACAGTACTAGTGCTTACACTCAGGACCTCACACTCTTGCTTGGGAATTATTGCTCAAGGCTGACACTCTACCATTTCTGCCACAGCTCAATTTCTGGCTTTGTGCTGGTTAGTTGGAGATAAGAATCTCACAGTCTTTCCTGCTTCAAACTGCTTCAAAGACTGGCTTCAAACTGCAGTACTCAGATCTCAGCCTCCTAAGCAGTTAAGATTACAAGCATGAACCACCAATGCCAGGCCTGCCTGCCTGCCTGCCTTCCTTCTTTCTTTCCTTCCTTCCTTCCTTCCTTCCTTCCTTCCTTCCTTCCTTCCTTCCTTCCTTCCTTCCTTCCTTCCTTCCTTCTTTCCTTCCTTTTTTTGCTTTAGCATTTTAACTGTTTTCTAAAGGTAATGTGCTTTTATTAAAAATGGCATATACTTCAAAGATCTTGAGGCCATGAACATCACTTAGGGGTACACCACTTGCCTAGCATGGTCCAGTACCATACACCAAAAATAAGCAACAACAGAAAGTCTTGATAAAAGAAAACAAAAATCCACTTTAAGTCACCATGAAAAATACTGCCATTTCAATGAACTAAGTATCTTTCTAGTGTTTCTGTATATAGCTTTATAAAAGTTGTATTATGAAAGGATTTTTATCCCCTACTTTTAAACTTAATCTTGCATACTGGACACCTCTCCACAGGCATCTAGACTGACTACATCATTTGTGTTATTTACCCTGTCCTTAAGGATGGATGTTTAGTTATTGCTAAATAGTCCCTGTTAGAACCCTGATGCTCCTAGTGCCTAACTTTTATCCACAAATCCAATCATTTCTTTTGGATGAATCCCTGAGATGGAAGTTGCGATTGATACGGTTGAATATTGTGAAATGCTTCTCCGCATGACTGTGCCCTTCTTCCCACTTTACCTCTGCTGTGGTACCTCTGGGACCTTCCTCCAAGTCCTTTAGTTTTGCTTTGCTTTGCCACGTTAACTCCAACAGGTACCATGCTCTTAATTTTGATTCTGGTGGTAGAGCACAAACCAGCAAAAGCAGCCAACACATGAAATTTGATGAGTAACTTCAAGAGATGAAAAATGTCTTTGTGGAAGTAAACAGAATACTAGCCATCATCTGTGATCACACTTTTCCCATCACCATGATGGGTATAGTTGAATCCCATGACTTAAACTTCAGAGATGCCAGGATATGCATACTGTTCCATTTCCTTGGGAGAAAAGTTTTCTTTATTTGTAGCTGAGCATCTTTGGCCCTAGTCAATGAGAGGGAAATAACATCTAGAAATAGGCAGGAGACCCCACCGGCCTCCATGCAGCACTTACAAACACCTAAAACAAAGCCTAAAACAAAGAATTCACTGAAGTATAGACAGACAGACAGAAAAGGTTCAAGTGTCAGGCAGATAAACTTGTTAAATCTCTGGGAGCCTTTCCTTCCTTGCTCTGAGACTTTATCATCTTGGTAGAGAGTTAAAAGGTAATTAGGCCTGCAGGTCTTTGCTGGCTTGTTTATTGGCATTTTACACATGGGTGTTGAAGAGACAAGGCCAGTATTAAACATTCCGATCCTGCTGGCCGGAGGGAAGTGAGACCTCAGCCCAAGTTCCTTGAGAAACAGCCTTGCTAAAAAGCTGGAGGAAAATCATTTAAATATAGTACCTGTGCCCCAGGATGCTCATTGTTGGTGGAAAATTGCAGTCAGCTAACTCCATGCTGTGTTCCATTTCCTGGGAAATGGTTTTATGGCAGGGCATTTGATGAAAAGTTCATTCCTTTTGTAATTGTTAACTGCCCCACAGTGTTAGTGAAGGTCAGGGCACCCTGGAAATGCTTCTTGCCTGTCTTTCAGGAACACTCACTCATGAAAAGGGACAGTCATCAGTTTGAAAGTGGATGGGGGTAGATTTCCACAAAGTACCCGAATCCCTTTGTGATCGTGAAGGAGTTGGATCTGGGCTTTCTGCAGCCACTTATCTTTCTTCACACAGTTATTCCATCTGCTCGTTTTGTTGCAGCTTACTCCCCCGTAAGGTACAGTGGACCCTTGTATTTACAGGTGTATGGTTTCAAGGATGCCACTATTGAGGAAAACCCAAGAATGCTCAGGATGCCTTGAGTACTGTACTGAGAAGGCCTGATTCACTTTTTCCATAACACCACCCAACTTCCCCTACAGACATGCCACCTTTCAACACATCTTAATTTTCAGTATGTCACTCCAAGTACACACGTTCACTTTTATCCCGTTTTGAGGGTGTCCTTTGCATTCGAGGAGACAGATTTTCCCCCAATTGAAGGACAAGGAAATGTTCAGCAGATCACACAATAAAGTAAATACAAGTGACTGAAAGCTTCTCTGCACCCACTGAGCTATGAAAAATGCAAGGAAGATTTTTGAAATCTCTTTTGCTCTTTAAATTTATTATTATTATGTTATTATTATTATTATTACTGTGCTTGGTTAAAACTGCATGTAAACAATCCATGAATAAGTTAGGCTCCCTGTATAGGGTTAGATTCAAACCTAATCTTTTTGCACTCAGCTGTTGGGGCTCCTCACCCCCACCTGGAAATCTGTATCTTCAGCATCAGCTTGGTCACTCCCTGAGGGAACTAGAGTGGTGTCCACAGTTTGAAGTACTTCCAACGGCTGAGGGAGGACTGGGCCTCCTGACTTTCACTTTGTCTGCTTTATGGCTCCAGTTATTAAAATGTGCTCTGTTTAGCTAGCACATGTTGGGGTATGTGTGTGTGCGCGCGCGTGTTTGTGTGTGTATGTGTGTGTGTGTGTGTGTGAAAACACATGATTTTGTGGTAGATCCATGTTTTTCACAAACTTATATATTGGCTATTTGTGTTTTGCTCATCCAGAGTGCTAATGAAATACAAAACCTAATTGTAGAAAATAAGAAACTCCTTGCTCATGCCCAGAATACCTGGAATGTTAGGACTTTCACTTTTTCACAACTGACCATTTCCTGAGTAGCTGCTTGTTTTCTTCAGAGTTAGGCACCCTGCCTTAATTCTCTCAAGTAAAGAAAACACCATAGATAGTTACAGCTTTTATTCCCAATCTTACCTTCCACATTCTGAAACTAATTTGCCCTAGGATCTTGCCAGCGTCTGGGAAGGGACTGGACTTCCTCCGGCTGAGTGCTGAGGTAATGTGGTTCTGATTAAGGACATCCTGTAAGACCCAGGAGGAAGGCCTGAGAAGGGTTTCCGTGCTCTAGTCAGATACATGGTATTGAAGACCAGAAGGTATAAGCAGTTTATCCCTAGAAGACTCTGAAAGAGAATTCAAGCAAATGGCTGACAAATTGGCTGTCTTTTATGCAAAGTTGACAGGCAAGCCAGCCCCTAACCAGAAAGAGGATATGCAGAGCCCTGGGGCCAAATGGCTCGGCAGGCAGTCGGCCGGCTTTTTGAAGTTGCCCTGCCAGCCACTTGTAACAGCAAGGCCTCTGCAGAATGGCCTCTCCATAAAGTCCCCAAAACTTACTTTTTACCCCAAATATCATAGTTCAGAAAATGATCATTCATTCCTCTTTAGTGCATGAAGAGTCAGGGAAAAGCATTCTGTAATGCAAAAACAGACTGTTTTTGCCTTCCTACTGTTTTATGAATTGGATTATAAATGCGAAAGCTGGCTTTCTTTCACAAAGGCTAAGACCTTTCCCTGGCAACCCCCTAGGTGCAGAGCTCACCCCTGCCATAACTAAGAGGTGATTGGGGGGGGGCAGGGTGTCCCATTTGCTCTCCCTGGCCTCACCTAGGCTCTGCAGCCACGAGAAGGAGGGCAAAAGAGGTACATGGGCAATGGGCAGTAGTGTTTGGAGAGCTTGGAATTGGCCAAATATATAAGAATTTACTAAAGAGTTGTAAATCTAATATGATTTTCTTGTTAATCTCTGTCAAACCATGAAATCTGATATGTTAACCATGACTAAGCCGTGAAATTTGTCAACTTTGTCTGTGATTTACACAAGCTCTGTATTTTTTTTTCCTTAAGTCCTAACACAAAGTGTAGAACATTACTTCCCAGCATGCTCTTCCCAGCAGGCTGTACGTACTGTATCCCCTGACAACAAGTAAGAACAGAGTGCTCCTTTTCTCATGCTGTTTCAAGGGCCAAGGACGGATAAGATAAAACCTGAAAACTAAGTAATTTATTTTCCTTTGAGGTGATAACCACGAACATAGCAGATCTCCTTGGACATCAGCAAGTATCAAATAAACATTCAAAATAGTTTTGTGGTTCATGTCATTGGACATGATAATAAACTTCATTAAAATAGTATATTGGTTCTGAGAGAAAATGAAGAAAGCATGTATTCATTCTTTTCTTACATATAAGTTGTATAATTAATCTCTTGAATGTAGTATAAACATAGGCTCTGTGACCTGAAATCCCTCTTTCCCCTTAGATTTTCCTTCTGGAAAATGGGGGAAGGGAGAATGGTGGAACCTAATTTATAGGTAGCTTTAAGGCACAAAAGGGACACTAGAACATTTCAGATCTGGGCACCCTTATCCTTTAAAAAATGGGGATATTATTGTTGGTATAACAGTATGTGATGATATAAGGTTGTTGGGAAGCTTTGTTACCCCCTCAAAAAAATTAAGTTCATAAAATTGAGAGGGCAAAGTTTGTTCTCTTTTTGGAAGGAAAGTGGGCCTTTTGGAACAACTGTATCTATAGCTGTATCAATAGCATTCCATGGGAAGGGAGAGCAGCTCAGAGGAAGAAACCAGGCCAGAGAAGAGGAAAGTGGTCAGGCCTGGAATGTCTTTCTCTCCTGTCCCCTTGCCAAATGTCCCCCCACTCAAAACAAAACAAGATCCCAGTCCTTCCCAACTGTCTCCTGGAATCAGATAATGAGATGGCTTAGGACTTATAGTGCTTGTTAACTTCAGTCATTGCATGGGGGTATGGCTCAAGTGGGAGTCATCTCGAGGCCCCCAGTCATGCCCTAGTACCCCCCTCCAAAAAAAAAAAAAAGAGACTTCAGTCAACTTCTTAAAACTTTAAGTGGTCGATGACCAGTGCTACCAATTTTATGAAACCTCTCTCCAACCTCTTCTACAGGGAATACGTGTATGCACACATTTGTACATGTTTCAGTGGAGAAGGTCCATCATTCTTTTTTGTGCTGGTACTAGGGCTTGAACTCAGGTTTTGTTTTGTTTTTCCTCAAGGCTAGCACTCTACCCCATAAGCCACAGCTCCATTTCCAGCTTTTTGTTAGTTATCAGAGTTTCACAGACATTCTTGCCCAGGCCAGCTTCCAACCGCAATCTTCAGATCTCAGCCTCCTGAGTAGCTAGGATTACATTTTAGAAAAACTTGAAAAGTGAAGTAATAGCTCTGCTTAATTTTTTATTCTGAGCTTCACACCAATAAGAAAGTATGATTTAAGCTACAAATCTTATTTCTCAGAATAAAGCACAGATGTAAGCACCTGTGCCAGGTTTTGTATAACATTTCTGGATGTATGGAAGCTCATCTCTGGGTTCAGAGCCTATCTTCCTTGGGAGGCTGTACACTGTGACAATCCACCTCCTGGCACTGGGGATAATATTTATCCCAGCCAGTGTGCAGGGTTGCTGTTTGGGAAGTCTTTCATTATTGGCTATGATGATGACCCCCGAGGACACCTGTCCCCCCAGCGAGCCTGCTCCTTCTCTACTTCATGCTGAAAGAACTTGGGGAGGGCACTACTTGTGTTAGGATATACATAGACCCTTGATTTAACTTGGGTTTCTTTAAAGAAACAGAAGCATATGCCTGTCCAAGCAGACCTTTGTTCCCACCTTGACTGACTAAATTCTTCGGTACAAACAAGGTGTTCGCACCCCAGTGTTGTGGACTCAATCAGGAAGCACCTCCATCAAAACACACAAAACCCATTGTGTAGTTTTATTGTCTGCTGAATCTGAGGCATGCTCTCCTCCTTTATCTCTGTTGACATTCTGAGGCATTGGGAGAAATGCACATAGCTCAGTAGACAGAGCATGGGGTGGGGATGCCCAACTGCAGGAAGAATATGCCCTAAGAAACTCGTTATCAAACTCCAGATTAACCACTAACCTCTGGGGGAAATTGTTTATATAACTCCAAGAAGTCACTGTGGGACTCTACTGGAACTTCAGAACAAGTACTGCAGTTTTATTTTTTCTTACTGTTTGTTCTAAACGTTAGCTGTTTACCAAAAGCAGAACCAGTATGCCTGTAAAAACCATGGGAGGAGGGCCGAGGCGCCCTTAGTGATTTATTCTTGTTCTTTCTGCCATTTAGACAAGTCAGATTTCACTGACGCCTGGAAAGACTTGGGAACACTAAAATAATGAGGGGAGAGCTGAACAGGTATGAACTATAGGGTGAGGCTACCTGGAAACTGAGGTCCCATAGAGCCACACCTGTGGGACCCTGAACTTCCCTACACCTCTCCACCTCAGAAATATGAGAACCTCTAGCTAGACAACAACCAGAAGAATCCAAATATCTTCATGTCAGAAAGTATCAGAGAAGCTCAGTCTTCACACACAAAGCAACGCAATTCTTCTGACTGCCTTGGTCAGAACACAGGACTTTAAGCTACACAAGTCTTTGTCACAAAGTAAAGTCTCCTGGGAACCTCACTACTCTGGAATTCCTGGGCTGGCTTCAGCAAACTGCCCTTATGAAGGGACAGCAAATTGCTTGTAGCCATTGAGAAGACAAACTCACTCCAAACCCTTGCCCCCTTCCTCCCTAATTCAGTAAATTCTTTCTTATCTTCTCACTCAGATCAGTCCAGAGGCAGGACTTCTGCCCTGCTCTTAGTAACTGCTGCCATGAAGGACAAGTAAACAAACACCTTCCCTTGTTCCCTTGTTCTCTTGTTGGAAGGAAAGTGGGCCTTTTGGAACAACTGTATCTATAGCTGTATCAATAGCATTCCATGGGAAGGGAGAGCAGCTCAGAGGAAGAAACCAGGCCAGAGAAGAGGAAAAAATTCAAGAGAAAAAGATTCTCTAAAACCATCCATTTTGCTTCTTTGAAGTGTCTTCTTGCTGGGCGCTGGTGGCTCACACCTGTGATCCTAGCTACTCAGGAGGTTAAGATCTGAGGATCCTGGTTCTAAGCCAACCAGGGCAGGAACATCCATGAAACTGTTACCTCCAATTAACCAGCAAAAAGCCAGAACTGGTTCAAGTGGTAAAAGTACCAGCTTTGAGGGGAAAAAAAAAAAGGCAAGGGAGGGCTGGGAATATGGCCTAGTGGCAAGAGTGCTTGCCTTGTATACATGAAACCCTGGGTTCAATTCCCCAGTACTGCATATATAGAAAAGGCCAGAAGTGGCACTGTGGCTCAAGTGGCAGAGTGCTAGCCTTGAGCAAAAAGAAGCCAGGGACAGTGTTTAGGCCCCGAGTCCAAGTGGCCCCGAGTCCAGGACTGGCCCCCTCACCAAAAAAAAAAAAAAAAGGCAAGGGAAAGTGAAAGGTCCTGAGTTCAAATTCCAATACTGACACAATTTTTTTTTTAATAAATCTCTTCTCTTACATTTGTTCAAA
Source organism: Perognathus longimembris pacificus (assembly GCF_023159225.1). Lineage (NCBI taxonomy): Eukaryota > Metazoa > Chordata > Mammalia > Rodentia > Heteromyidae > Perognathus > Perognathus longimembris. The sequence continues at coordinate 34,492,162 of NC_063170.1, forward strand.
AGAAAGAAGCATTCCCTAATTAGTACAGGTTTAGGCAAGCCATAGCAGAGCATCACAAGGCCCAATAGCTATACCCTTAGAAACACATAAGATGATGCTAAATGAAATGAACTCCATGATATGGAAACAAGTGATATATCACAGTTATAACTACTTTCAACGTCTTATGTGTATGTGTAGTTTCTATTATTGATGATGTTTTGTATCACCTTCCTATGTTTGCACCTACATTATCTCTGTAATCTTATCTGAGTATATTGGAAACCGTGTTTACTGGTATTGGAAGTAGGAAATTCAAAGGGAATACCAAATTCGAGAGACACAGGGTAAAAAAAGAGAAATAACTACAAAAGCAATACTTGCAAAACTGTTTGGTGTAAGTGAACTGAACAACTGGGAGGGGGGAGGGAAAGGGGGGGAGGGAGGGGGGCATGAGGGACAAGGCAACAAACAGTACAAGAAATGTATCCAATGCCCAACGTATGATACTGTAACCTCTCTGTACGTCAGTTTGATAATAAAAATTTGAGAAAAAAAAAAAGAGAGAAGCATTCCCATTTGGGGATATATATGCAAAGTTTTAGGTCTTTACTAGAGGGATTTTTTTTTTCTGGTGAGCCTAGTCTTTTTCTTTTCTTTTTGCTGATCCTGGGGCTTGAACTCAAAGCCTACATACTGTCCCTGAGCTTGCTCAAGACTAGCGCTATACCACTTGAATCACGGCACCATTTCTGGCCTTTTCTGAGTAGTTTATTAGAGGTAAGAGTATCATATACTTTCCTTCCCAAGCTAGCTTTGAATCGTAGTCCTCAGATTTCAGCCTCCTGAGTAGCTAGGATTATAGGCTTGAGCCACCAGAGCTGGCTAAGCCCATTCTCTTTCATAATTTCAGCTGAACCTTAAGTTCAGGAAATACAGCAATGATCTTTAGGTTTCATTTTCTTTCCTGTATAAGAAGCCAGACTACCTACTTTGTAGCTCACTCTGTTGAGAGCTGTTCTTCGTTTCCAACTTTCTGCTCTGCATCTCATTTCTCTTATTGGTGTTTAGGTAAAATTATTTGCTTTCTCCAACTTCATCCTGAATGGGTCAGTAAATCTTAGTACCTTCATAGCTGTGATTGCAGCAGTATTGCTCATTTTACTTGTGCTTTTCAGTCAGCTATCCTTGCAATATTTTACACGACTCTCACAAAGTTATGAAGAGAATGATAGTTCACTCACTGTCACACTTTAGAAGACACAACAATCCTAAAGAACTGTGTTTTCAAGGATGCTGTGAGAAAGCCCAATAACTCGCAAATGTTCCCTTATAAGAGGGCTGATCCTGGCTCCCATCCTTGGATATTTGGTAATAACTTAAGATATTTTTCATTGTCCCAAATTGAGGAAATAGGTGCTACTGGTGCCTAATGGTTAGCGCCAGGGACACTGCTATCTTTCCTACCTATTGCCAAGGCAGTCCAAACAACAGAGTGATCTGATCCCAAGCTTAGTAATGCCAGGGTTGAAAACCTGCCAAGAGAGGATTTTTTTTTTTTACTCTTTCTTGCTTTCCTTCAATGCCAGGAAAAAAAGAAAACATCCCATCTTGATGAGCATGAGAATCCTGAGTTCTTCTATCTCATGTGGATTCAGACATTGGAGGGCACAGGGTACCATGGAGCAGGGCAAAGTACAAGGTCAAAGACGGTCTTCTTAGCTGCCACAGCTGTCTCAGTTCCAAGGAGAGACAACTTTGACAGAAGCAGAGGAACAACAAGTTACAAGGATGTTTAGTTTGTGATAAAAAATCATTTTGCAGATTAAAGTGCTTCCTCCTGCCCATAAAATGGTATGTTCTTTACATAACTCAAAAACTGGACTCATTTAACTGTGTTGTGAATGGGTGACAAGATTACTGCTCATGGCCATGTTCAATTAATTCCACCCTTGGAATCAGTCATCCCCGGGTGTAGGTGGTGTTAACTCCTTGTATTTTCACCCACATGCTTTTGAACTAACCTGTGTTTTCAATGTCTGTATTTTCACCATGAAGTTTGTGGGGGTTGTTTCCTAGAACCAAATTCTCTTTCATAACTCTTGGCTCTGTCTTCCTTCACTCCTTTGTAGGTAGCCAGACAACTACTGAACTGCAATTGCTCTTCCCAGTGTAAGTGCAGTTAGGAGAAGTGAGCCCTTACTCAAGGTCATCAGCACATCTCATTGGCTTAGATAGGTCCATGTGCTCATCCTTTAACTAATACAGTAGCCAGACAAGTGCTTGGAGCTGATTGGCTATGCCCTAGGGCACATCATACTTCTGAGATGAAGTGTAACTTTATGTCATGTATTTGAACCCAAAAGTGGGATAAATGTGTTGCTTCTAAGGGAATTTTGGAGTAAGATAATTACACCACACACACACACACACACACACACACACACACACACACACACATTGTAAAGGAGCTTTGGATTCTGCAGCAGAAGACTTTGGTTCTTACCCTAGCATCGTAGTTAATTAGTGCTAACTGGCACTTAACTCAAGATAGTTTTATAACTATCCCTGTCTCTTCTTGTTTGTCTGCAATGTGGACATTACCGTCAAGGTAGATATAAAAAAATAAATTATCTAAGAACAATGGAAGTATTATACAAGTACACGGTCACAATCTTGTTAGACCCGCATGAATTTGATTCTGCTTTTGAGTCTCAAAGAATCTAGACCAGCTATTACCCACCTAGCTAGTCCATGCCAGCCTTCTGAAACCCAGTGTCTAAATTTATCCCAATTCTCATTGTTGCAGGTCAGTGTGGGAAATCTTCTGAGGTCAATGATTGAGGTAATTGGCTTGAAAAAGTCTCTGCTAAATGACATAATTGGTTTTAATTATGTAATTATGGCACTTAAAGTGTGCGGGTGAAAGGTTACTATTATATTTAGAAGTGAGATCCCCAAATGAAGCAAGGGTGTTTAAGGCACATGTCTTCCCATTTCTCTTTCTACTTTGTCAGAAGGGAGCCAGAGAAGGCTGGCCTTGGCTTGGGTGAGTTGGGATGATTGTCCCACAGAAGGTAGAGCTGGGGCGGTTCCATGTATCATAGGAGCCTTTGTAATGAGACTGAAAGGGCTTCCGTAAAGACCTCCTTGTGATCTGGTTACTCCGCAGTGCGGACTTCACTGTCAGCAATTGAATCTGATTGGGCAGGGTAATTATATGATTGCTGCTGGTGTTTGTACATGCATGAGGATATTTTTATTGGAGCAAACCTAATTGCTTACTTACTTAGTGGAAGGAGAAGCTAAGCAAATTTATGTTGTCATAGGTTAAGAAGACATCCTTGCTTTGTGCCTGAAATAACCACCTACTCAGAATCTTAGAAGTGAGGGTTTTGTTTCTTTCTCTGTTCAGTCAGTTGTTTGTGGGAGTGATATTAAATGATAACATTAAAACCTAAGAAAACCACTTAACTGTGTTTTTCATGAAAAACGACCATGTACACATTACCCTTTCTTAAACTCTCTCACACAATGGTCTCTTTCACAAGCAGCTACAACTAGGGGCCACACTTAAACTACTGGGGCTTTCATGGGCTTTTGTTGGCTTTGTTTTGTTTTGTTTTGTTTTTGTTTTTACCCCATGTGGAGGCCCCTGACAGTTCTGACTTCACCAGCTATCCCGTTTCCCTGAGTTGCACAAGACAAGTAGGAGATATTATGTCTGTGATAGTGTTTTACAAGTGAAAAACACCAAGAATAAGGGGCACAGAATGGGCCCTCTGCAATTTCCCAGGGGCCTGGGAGAAAAAGAAAGGAGGGACCGTGGGAGAGCCAAAGGGAAGAAAAGAACTCTTGGGGCTCCTAAGTGGACGGTGCCAAGCAGTCCACCTGCATCTTGTCTGCTGTAGCAACTCAGAGTGTAGCTGGCATCTTTCCCCTGATGTGGCTGTGCAGAAAATAGATCACTGCAATTAGGACAGTTCCAGAGCAGTGCAACTCCACATGACTATTGTGTCTGGGAGTGTGTGCATGGGAGAGTGCGTGCATGTGCTCACACACATGCTGGTACAGGTGCTTGAAGTCATGGCCTAAGCACTGTTCCTTAGCTTATTTGCTCAAGGTTGGAACTCTACCACTTGAGCTACAGCTCTACTTCCAGCTTTTTGGTGGTTAACTGGAGAAAAGAGTCTCATGGACATTTCTGCTCAGGCTGGCTTCAAAGGGAGAACCTTAGATCACAGCCTCCTGAGTAGCTAGGATTATAAGGGTGGGCTTTTGACATACAGGTTACAGTTTTTGTTTGTTTGTTCTCACAAATATCTACGTTTCTAAGTCCTTTCCTCAGATGCTACCAAAGAAGTAGAAATGCAGTTAGATTGTGGGAATCAGAGGAAGGCCTTGTGATGAGAGGTTTTGGACTGCAAGTCTGGGTGCTGTAGACAGGTGGAAGATTGTAGGCTGGAGAATGGCTGAGAACAGTCCTGCTCTCAACTCTTGGAAACCTTTCACATGCTAATGATCCTGCCCACCCCCATCTTGTCAGGCTAACTGCCTAGATCTTGGGGGTCACTTCTTAGCAGATTTCCCTGACCACTTGCCCTCCACCTGAACTGGCCATCTTCGCTTTGAACTCCATAGCATGTCCTCGGATCCTGTACCCACCCTCTTGTCATGGCTTGTCTCCTTGTTTTCCCAAGTAGCCCACTAGCTCGATGAGGGCAAGGACTGTGTGCATATTTTGCACCACTCTGCCTCCATTCTGAGCCTGGCATAGTGCTTGATGAGCGTGTAGAGTGACTAAATTGGGAAAGGAATGCTTGTTGGGTGTCTTTGGGAACTCTGGGTGCTCCCTGCCCTTGCTGTTAATACTGCTTTCTTGTTGCTTACAATTTTCATTGCCCTAGATGATCCAGCTCTGTCGGAGGCACATAGGCACAGCCAAATCTCATGCTGTACATTGATCACCTGTCCAACCTTTGCCTAGAGTGGGAGCCCCCAGTTCCTTCAAGAGATCCAACTTTACCTGTCTGTAAAGAAGAAGAGGAGGAGGGAGACAGCTGGGAGGACCCAATGGCAGTTAACACCAGAGCAGGTCCAATGTTTACTTATAACCTTTTGGAGGTGGGTAACTACAAATTTTTGGGGTGCTGGGTTTTAGACTCTGGATTTCAGGGCTTATGTATTTTTTTTTCTGTAATATAGGGATTGCACCCTATTCTTACATTGAATCCGAAGCCAGATTGTTCCTTGATTCTCACTAGTGAAAATCAGAAATCCATATTCATCCATTCACATGGTACCAGTTGTTGGGTTGGCCTCATGTCTTGTTAAATGGATACAAAGGAGAGCCATTTGTTGGCCACTGTTTAATGACGATTTTTTTTTTTATTATTTATTTGGCCAAGGACTGGGATTTTCCCCAGATTTTCTTGTTAACTTCTTATACCATGAGATCCTGAATAACTACTAAGTAGATGTGCTTTCATTTGGACTGCTGTTTTTAAGTCCAATCCCACACAATCTTGGGGCGTGTCTAGCCAGCCTCTTCCCTAAGCAGAATATGAACCAATGACTTCAGGGTCTTTAGGCAAAAGGGCTTCCTGCTGATTCCCTAAGTCCCAAATTCTCCCGGATTGAACTGCCAGGGATGAGTCAAATTTAGAGTTAACAACTTGTGGATGGGTGGGCATTTGCATATGGAAACCACAGCCTCACACGGAGTGGGACAGACTAAACCCACAGAGGCCACAGCTTCTTGGGTAGCAATCTCTGCATCCAGGTCTGAAATGTTTTCTGCTTGTGGTAGTTCTGAGTCTCATTAACTTTGCATTCCAGAGTTGCATTTTTGCTTGGGCATAATATGCACCTAAATAGGGATTCTCAGGAGTTTCCTTCTAGGAAAGAGTTTGAATCCACTTTATTTTATAAGTAGGTGTGTTCACAAACATTGTACACTTTGTATCAAACAGCCATGGGCTATGGTGAGCTTTATGGTTGAGTTCTAAGGAAAAGTTTAATTTAACTTTCAGTTTTGGAATGGCACCAAGAAATGCCTCATCATCTCATATCCTTTCTGGATTGAGGCAGGTAGTAACTGTCTATACAAATAAATCACATACATCTTCAAAAACATCTTTGAGTGACATTTAATTTATAATTCAACTTGGCTTCAAGTGTCCCATCTTGTCTAATCATTATGATCTATCTCCTTTTAGCGGAAAAGAAATACAGATTCATATTTTGCATAAGTTGGGCTAGTCCTTTTGTTTTTAGCATCACATAATATGATAAAGAGAATACTATAAAAACAAAGAAGGAAAAGAATTTAGGACTGTCATTTTAGGTCACACCCAAAATTAACCAATTGTTTCTATTGTTTTGTTTTAGAAGCCATGCTCATATTCTTTTATTGATTGATTCATCCAAGGAACAGATTTAAACATAGTTCTCCTTAGTGCAATGCCTGGACCAGCAACCTGCCTCCTGTTACCACCTATGAACTTCTTAGAAATAGACATTCCCAGACCTCACCCAGACCTACTGAGTCAGAAACCATGGGTGAGGCCCAGCAAGCTGTCTGTGAATGTGCCTCTGGTAATGCCAGTCCACACAACACTCAGAGAGCCCAGCTTCTGCCAGTGCATGATATGGGGTGTGTTAGAGGGGTGTGGCTAAGCCCTTCCACCCAGGACCTCGTGATCCCATCAATGGGCATGAGGCATAAATTCATCAGACATTTAAGCAGAATGATCTTCATAAAATATAAATTACATCATATACTTGCTTCCTAAACTCCTCCAGGCGGTTTCCTTTGTTCTTGTAATGAATATAAAGGCTTGGCTAAGACATGCAAGGCCTGGCTTGCTCTGCCCCCTGCCTACCCTCCCAGGCTCATCCGGTTCAATTCCCTTCCTCCTAGTGCTCTCGCTGTATCAGCCTCTTTCTGAACCCCCAACCTGTCCAGAATGTGATGTCAATAGGACCTAGAAGAAAGAAAAGGAGGGACAAGAGAATGGTGAAGGGTCAATGATAGACTTGGTCCCTGAAATAAAATATGTTGAAACTCCTGTTCCCATAGGTTAATATGTTGACACAGTAATATAGAAATAGATGTGGTGGTTTTATTGATGTCATAGTATTATTATTGGCCTCATCTTGTAGCATAGCAATGTCTGAAATGATTTGCCAAACCAAAGCAAATACAAAGTACATCTTGGTGTCATCTATTTTTATTGACCTATCTCTCAGAGGTCTCTACTGGGAGGGTACAGAGTCACAAGTAGGACATGAATAAACACTACTGAAGATAAGATGGTGACATTGCCTTATGCTAGAGTGTTGGTGAAGGTGATGAATGACTTTTGCTGTCTTCATTTAGTTTTAGAAGGATGGTGACCATATATGTTGGGTTTGGCCTTTTTATATTTTTATGGGGATGGGTAGGGGTTCGGAGAGATGAGAGAGAGATGAGTGACATTGACCAAGATGTATTATACTCATACACTGGCATGTTGAACTGGGTTTGATCTCCTTAAGACCATGAATGCTAATATGTATCTTTAAGAATAGTAAATGTGGGCTGGGGACATGGCCTAGTGGCAAGAGTGCTTGCCTCCCATACATGAAGCCCTGGGTTCAATTCCCTAGCACCACATATACAGAAAACGGCCATAAGTGGCACTGTGGCTCAAGTGGCAGAGTGCTAGCCTTGAGCAAAAAGAAGCCAGGGACAGTGCTCAGGCCCTGAGTCCAAGGCCCAGGACTGGCAAAACAAAACAAAACAAAACAAAAAAAAACAAACATTAGAGGCTGGGGATATGGCCTAGTGGCAAGAGTGCTCGCCTCGTATACATGAAGCCCTGGGTTCGATTCCTCAGCACCACATATACAGAAAATGGTCAGAAGTGGCGCTGTGGCTCAAGTGGAGAGTGCTAGCCTTGAGCAAAAAGAAGCCAGGGACAGTGCTCAGGCCCTGCGTCTGAGCTCCAGGACTTGCCAAAAAAAAAAAAAAAAAAGAATATTTTGTTTTATTTTATATATCAATATTGAACTCAGGGCCTCGTGTTCTCACTAAGTTTTCTTGCTCATGACTGGCACTCTACCATTCAAGCCACGCCTCCAGTCCAGATTTTTCCTGATTAATTGTAGATTGAGTCCCTCAGATTTTACTGCCTAAGCTGGCATAGAACCACTATTACAGGCATGAACCACTGGCATCCTACTAAACAGGACTTCGTTTTTAAAATAAATTGAATTTGAAGAAAACAAGTTCTTAGATTTAGGACTTCAGGAATAAGAGCAATAGTGTGTGTGCACGCGTATGTGTGTGTGTACACATGCTGTTTACAGTTTTGTCTCCATAATAACAGTCTGTTCTTTTATAAACACGGCATCTGCTATTGGGTATCATTTGTTCATTAAGAAGCCTGTGATTCTGCAGGGTAGGAAAATGTTAACTTGAAGGCACCAAGAGGGAAAATGGAGTGTGTTCTTAGGAGAAGTTTCTCCTCTAGTCCCCTAGCTTCTCCATGAGAGGCCCCTTCCTATTGCTAAGGTAAAGCTAGTCTGACCCCCTCCCCGACCCACCTCCAGTATTTTTTTTTTTTTTTTTTGGCCAGTCCTGGGCCTTGGACTCAGGGCCTGAGCACTGTCCCTGGCTTCTTCCCGCTCAAGGCTAGCACTCTGCCACTTGAGCCACAGCGCCGCTTCTGGCCGTTTTCTGTATATGTGGTGCTGGGGAATCGAACCTAGGGCCTCGTGTATCCGAGGCAGGCACTCTTGCCACTAGGCTATATCCCCAGCCCTCACCTCCAGTATTGATGAGCAGCAGAGAGGAGAAGACAGACATTCTTTCCTCCCCCCCCCCGCCCCCCACTTTGGGACATAGAGCTGGGAAGGTTTTATCAAATAGTTAAATGAAGGCACTCTAAGCTGTGTACAGTGAGCTAGGAGAGCCAAGAATGGGGAAATAGGCTCTCTGGGTTGGCAGGAAGGGACATGAGACTGCAAACTAAAACATGACCAGATGTTCATTCAGGTGTGTGTCTAGGTTGGTGATGCAAAAGGAAGTAAGGGAGAGTTTTCACAGGTTCCTCACCCTAGCCAGGATTCTGCCACTGGCTACCACCGCAGAGAACCATCTGGGCACCCAACAAGATGAGTGGAAACATGACTCCAGAGTAAATCCCGAAATAATGCACTTTGTCTACACAGGCTTTGTTCCATGTGCTGATTTGACAGTTGTCAAATATGACACCAGCATCAGCCTAGGCACTGGCGCCATCCTTTTCTGGATTTTCTAACTCTTCTGGGGCAGCTCTGGGAGGCAGCATTTCAAGTCAGCATCTGCTGGATCTATCAAGGGCCAGTCACCGTTCTCTGGAAGGTGCTCCATGGCATGCAGGGAAGGATGGAGAGCACCTCCCAAGAAGCTTTCCAGGTGGCCAGCTGTTCTAGGAGGAGGGACCCAGAGGCCCTTCACATGCCCCATCTGTCTTCCTAGCTAGGACGTAGTCTGTTCTATACAGTCTCTGTGTATTGTTTCTTGGTTTATAGCAGGGACCTTTACATAGATCTGGCACTCAGAACTTGTGGGCAGATGAGAGAAGGTTCTGAAAATGTGCTAAGGGTTATGAAATGAAAGAGATCTAAGACCATGCATTTATCCATCCATCATCCAAACACATTTGCTGCAGACTTCACTCTTGAACCATATAGCCAGACACACTGTCTGGTTCATGCTAAGTCCACTGTTGATGCTGGTTATTGTAGGGGATGCAGAAAACAATTTCTGACCGCTGAATCCCTTTGAAGTCCCATTCTACATGCTCTTTGTTGCTCAGGTGCAGCAGTCCAGAGTACCAGGCTCTGTGAAGGTTTCTGCCCTTCAGAGGAGTAGGACTTACCCGCTGGCACCTGTTTCTTGACCTTTGGGCATGAGCCTGATAATTTAGAATGCCAAAGGACAGCTCAATGGCTGTCTATATACAATCAAGGCAAACACGAAATGATAGGGGGCAAGTGAACTTCAGGGTGGTCCAAGTAGCTTGTTAAAAAAAAAAAACTAACAAGTGGGCTGGGTGCCAATAGCTCACACCTGTAATCCTAGCTACTCAGAAGGCTGAGATCATGGTTCAAAGCCAGCCCAGGCAGGAAATTCTGTGAGACTTTTATCTCCAATTAACTACTAGAAAACCAGAAGTGGTGTTGTGACTCAAGTGATAGAGCCTTAGTCTTAAAGTTTCTGCTTGCTGAAGAAGACATAGCCTGTTTCTGAGAATGAGGACTGTGGTTGAATGAAAAGGATGATTTCTGCACACTTGAAGAATTTGAGTCTAGAAGCCAGAAATGGAGCCTATAAGTCATTTCACTCAAACAGATGACTCTGTCTTCTCTCCCACCACAGATACACAAAGTTTCTAAATTCAGAAACTAGAATATACAGTTGAAGCTTTCTGGATTCAGGATGATCTAGATATACTGAGCCATATTCCTGAAAGATGCTTCAACCAGTCTGTCCCCTTTGTCACAGCTGGCCCAGGCCATTCATGTTTGCCTTTATTCAAACTGGTGCCCCACCAGTTTGAGGTCTTCCTCACCTGTCTGATGTGCTAGAGGGAAGGGCTTACTGCTAGGCTTGCTGTGGTAGGTCCTATGTGGCAGAGCCAATAGACCTCTATGGCTCACCATGAATCACCTGGATACACACCCGGGCCTCCTTAATGATTTGGGCTTAAGAGCTTTGAGTAAAGTTCTGAAGGCTATGTTCACCTGGACAACCTTGGAGGCCTGTGTCATGGTTTGTGGACTGCCCACCTGCCCTCTGAGATTCACGTCCTGCACGCATCAGCACTCAACTAGGCTTCTGGTCTTCCAGTTTCAAACCACTGGACTCAAAAGAAGAGCCCATGTGCCAAAAGAGACTGTCAGAAGACAAAGGCTGCTAATGAAGTCCCAGGTAGATCCACTGAAATGGGGACTGGGCAGGTGGTGTGTGTGATAGACTCAGATACTTGGTCATCTTCTTTGTGATGGTAGAGAATACTTCCATGCCAGCTGCTTTTCTGAGGCCTGTCAGATCTGTGTTCCTTGAAGCCACCTGTTATTTTCTCACTGGATCCTTGTGGGTTATTTTCCTTTACATAGACAAGTCAGTAATTTTGCCAGACTATTTCTAGTGCTTGCCTCCTTTACATTTTCCTGGTATTCACTAAGCCCTTTTAACCTGCTACATGTGTTTTCCATCTGCATAAATTTATCTCTGCTTTTCTTGGTGTAGACTTTTTCTTCTGAGGTTTCTATTATCTTCAGGTTCTCCCTGTCTAATTCCTGTATGTATCATCTTGTCCCTCACAGATTGCATCTCTGTATTCCGGGATCAGCTCACAAATTTACAGTTTGTTTCGCTGACTATATTTTCTACAATAGCAATTTAGTTCTTGGCTGCTTCTAATCTTGGCTGTGATTCCAATACTGCATTTTTAATGGCGGGTAGATGGAATGGAAAAATCTCCCTCCATTTTCTATCTTGAATACACTTTTCTGCCTCAGTGTCTCATACAAGCTTTCTTGTTGACTGGGAAACTGAGACCCAGATTGGGGTGAAGGTGAGATATAACTCCTGTCTTCCACCAGTCTAAGACTCTGTTTTACTCCCAGGTCTCCTCATAGTAAAGATTAGCCCTAAGGTTAAAAAAAAATAAAACAGACAATATCCTCAAACTAATAAAAAAAATCTCATATCTGTTAAGTATCAGTATTCCAACTGAGAATTTCCTTCTTTGTGTTTATTCATCCTTTATTAAAAAAATTCAGTAAGCAGCTTTTATGAGTGAACTGTAACAACAATAAGGTTTAAAATGGTAGTTTCCCTTTGGGAGCAGTTTTGCACCCAAGGGCTCATTTAGTAGTACCCAGAAACGTGCTTGGTTGTCAAAACTTAAGTGTGTGTAGGAGTAGGGAGAGTTGCTGTTGGTATCCAACAGAAAGAGGCTGAGGAGGTCACCTTCTGAAATGCAGAGGAGCACCCTATAACAAAGAATTTCCCAACCCCAAAATCAATAGTTCTGATATTGAAAGACCCTAGCTGCAAGGGAACAGAGTGCACTCTATATCTGCCTGAGGAGTAAAGACCCCTGGGAGTGTGCTTTCTCCCCCCTTCCCCCCTTTCCCTTTCTTTTTATCTCTCCATCTCCCTTGTTCTCTATTGCTCACTCTCCTCTTCCTTTCTCTCTTTCTCTGTCTCCCATTTAAAACATCACTAAAGTTAAAATATTTGTATTTAAGAACTAATACTGAATATACAATTCCTTCAGCCAACAAGATAAGAGAAATAAAAATTTCTCAATCAAAAGACAAGAGGAATTAAATTAAGCTTGGATGGAGGAATTTCCAGAATGTTGTCAGGTTGTTTGATTTTTAATTGGATTATATCAGCTGTAAAGGAGGATGGAGTTCATTGTTACATAGCTACACCTGTTTACACTGTTTTCCAATCAATTTTATCCCTTCTATCACACCTCTTGCCCCCCCTCTAGAAAATAGTATACCTAAATGGTTTCCTGGTTTCATTTGCATAGTCAGAATGTTCCAGTGTATAGAGCATTGCCATCAAAATTCTGTGGCTTCTATGCCCCATGATAATCGGGAAGTTTGGTAGTATTCTTCTTTAGATAGTTGCCAATCCAAGAGAAAATCATTAGGCTCTGACCAGTGCTCACAGTGTTGGCACCGATCTGGTAAACAGATGTTTTTGGTGGAAAATTCTAGCAAACTTCCTTCTGAGGAAGGGGGAGTGTTTGGCCAGACAAAAATGCACCCAGACAATCTGCCCCTTTGTTAATAAATGCTGTCATCTTGGCTGCCCCTCTAGCAGCCTCATTCTCCTAAAATCTTCAGTGAAAAGGCCATTGAATAAATACATCTGGCATTCGCCAGGATTTTTCTAGCTATACTTTAACAAGGACTGGATTTAATCAGATTCAAAGGCACATTGAGCTTCATTCCAGGAGAGTGGTACATCTCTAGACAAGCTCTAGAATATAGATTATCAGGAACAAAACAACATCCTTAAGCAAAACTTGCAAACAAATGTAAAGTAACTGAGGCCACTAAAATCCTCACGAGTCTCCAGGTCACCAGGACATAGTATATTCAGTATTCTGGTGGAGTAATCTCATTAGTGTTCATAGCAATCATCTTAATGAGCATTAATGTTATGAGCATTTTATAGATGTAGAAGCAAGGCTTAGGACAATGAGCAACATGTTCAAAAGTTCACAGTAATTCCTTCTCTCATCATTACTGGTGATTTCGAGTTCCAATGCTATTATTTTAAAGTTTTTTTTCTTTTTTGGCCATAGAGGGGGTTGAACAATAGCCTTGTCCTTACCATGCAGAGACTCTACCACTTCAGTCACATCTCCAGCCCTTTTTGCTTTTATTTTTTCAAATAGAATCTTCCTGTTTATACCTGAACCAGCCTAGACTGTGATAAACAGGCATTGTACAGGTGGAAATGCGGATCTTGTGGACTTTTTTCCCTGGGCTAACCATGAATTGTGGTCCTCCTGATTTCTCCCTACCCCCAGTAGCTAGGATTATACACATGAACCATTATACCTGGCCTTGTTTCTTTAATTGAGCAATGCCATCCTTGTGCCAACATGCAGCTATTATAAGAAAGGATGGAATCAATTTCAAGAGACTTGGCAAAGGCTAGGAGGTATATAATAGTAACCAAAACAGAGTTTGGTAGAAAAGACAGTTGAGAATTGTCTTCTCTGTCCTCCTTTACCATCTCTGTGTGATTGGGTGTGGTTCAGGAGATGCCGAGGCCACATGGAAGGGCACAGGTGTGCTAGCAGTGAGGAGCCACATGTGCTATTTCTCAGGTGATGTGGCTTCTCACGGTGCCAGGCTTTCATGGCACACGAGAAAAGTCATAGTTTAAGCATTTGTCCAACAGCCATTTATTTGGCACCTATTATATACTACAGGTGACAAAATATGTCCTATTGAGAGTGTAACATAGATAATCATAGTGTACCTGGCTTGTCCGAGGGGAGTCCCTATCTGCCAAGTTAGGCTGATATCTGCCAAGTGCTCATTCCTTGTCTATTGTGTGCCTGGAGCCATGCCAGCAGCAAGTATTGCACATACATTACATTTCCATGGAGGAAGGTGTAGTAAGTCAGTGAACAAATCAGTAAGATGATTTCACGGGCAATATGTTTCATGAAGAAAATAGAATAGAATGATAGAAGGAAAGTCTGGGAATGGGGAAGCTCCTGGAGCTCCTGAGGTGGTCAGAGAAGGGTTCTTGAGAGGTGAAACAGCAAGAAAACTTTTGGGAAATCAGAGCTGTTTTCTAGGCTGACAATAAAGGTTGTTATTATTTAATTCAGAAGATTAGATGTCATGTATAGGTTTTACTTCAAGGGTTTTGTTAATTTTTTAAATTAAATATGTTCAGTTCTCCACAGACATTTCATTATACTTGAAGAGAAAGTGTATTCTTACTGTGCTTATTGAGATCAAGTTTATAAATATGTAACAGAAATCTTTCAGAACTCTTTCCATGCTTTACCTGCTCATTATTCAGCTTATAGAAGAGATAGTAATTAAAATATTGACAATGATTGTGAATTTGTTAATTTCTTAGTAATTGTAGCTAAGTAAACTTCTATGTATAGTATTCTGTTTTTGTTTCCTTTACTCCTTATAACTGTATACAATTCGTAATCTAACTTGTTCTTATCTTTAATAATCTCCCTTTTTTCTTATTATTGCTTTTACATTTGAATTTTACCTGATAATATTATCAAAGCAGCATAATTTTAGTTTGTACATGTGTATTTTTTTTCTTATCCTTTAGCCTTTATGTGCCACTGGTCTATTTTTTCCACTAATACTGGGACTTGAACTCAGGGTGCTGTCCTTTAGCTTCCTAGCCCAAGAACAGTGCTCTTATCACTCAAGCCACAGCTCTACTTCTGGCTTTTTGGTGTTTGATTAAAGACAAAAGTCTCATATAGACTATTCTATCAGGCTGGCTTCGAACTACAATCCTAAGATTTCAGTCTCCTAAGTAGCTAGGATTACAGGCATGAGCCACAGGCATGAACCATGAGCACACAGCTTACTCCATTTTTATAAACAACATAAAGTTAGATTTTTAAATATTTGGTATTATTTTCTTTTAATGGATAAATTTAAGCTTTTTGTATTCATTGTAACTAATTTCTAGTGATTCAACTATCTTACTTTGCATGTTTTAGTATCATAATTTTTCCTGCTCTTTGTTATTGCCCTATTTCAGTTAACTACTATTTCTTTCTATTTCCCCTCTGCTAGTTTGAGAGTTACATATTCTATTTCTCTTTTTTCAGTATGTTAGATAGTATCTAGAGCAGAATTTGGCAAACACTCAGGCATTCTTAATACATCACCTTAGGTTGGTTCAAGGCTTTTTGCTAGGATTCCAGTTCCCCAGTGGCTAAGTCTTTAATGGGGTGAGGTGTAAATGAAAGTGAAAAGTGTGGCCGCTAGGACGGTTGTATCTGAGAGTGTAGATTGCCAACTTATCTTTGCCAAGACTTGCACCTCATTGCCCGAGGCTACCCATTAATCGACAAGCTGGGTTATAGGTAACATGGCAGCTTCTGAGCCGAGAGTGATGTGATTTCTTGATGCCCTTCCCTTTGTCTGCATTTGAGCTCTTGTAAGTGATGATAAACATTAAATAGCTCCAATAAAACTGTTGAAATGACAGTTTTTAAACTGCATAAAACACTGACATTTTCATTAGATCCTGGCTCCAAGGAATGTCCAGCTTTCATCATAACAGGTTTGTTTACTTCTGTGAAGCCTTAATGTGCTGCCTATGGGAGAAATCTTTCTGTCACCTGCTCTTAAATGGGAAAGGCTTTGTTCAGCCAAAGGATGTTGGGGAAAGGATTTACAAGACGGCTTCTTTCACCTACCCTTCTCTCCCCACTGTCTCCCAAAGGGATAGGGGATGGAAATAAAGGCTTTGAAGAGTTTTGGTAGTAGACAGGAAAGATTCAACCTAAAATGATCCTGCAAAGTCCATCTGGAGACAATGTGGGAGAAGTGCTATTAAACCACTATTTGGTTTCAGTGTATCTTGTTAAAGATAAGTAAGTCATATCTATGTGTCTCTGTCCTCAACCTTTGGGTTCACATTTAAACAGTATCTAGATTTTTGGATTAATAAACTCCTTTGTGTATATTACTAGAGAAAACATTTTAAACTGCCAGGTTCTAAGTAAACACACACAAAAAAGAGGACTTTTATCATCTGATCATTACATTAGATTTCCAACATTCTTTTCCAGAAGATGACAAAGTCTTCATGAGCAAATGTAGCATCAGCTCCATTTAACAAGTTGGAAATTGTGTGTGCTGAAAGACAGACTTGTCTCAATATGACTAGGGCTGGGATATGAACTTTCCCGGCATTGACATGCTTATAATTTATGGCAAGGTTCCCTGCTTGTTTCTAAGAGGGTCTTCCTGTTTTGTAACAACTTGCTGAATCTGGCAATTTTGCCTACTGGCACATGTTAAGAGAGGTAGCCTGGCATGATAGGGAAGCAAATCTCTCGAATCTCACAGGTTAGCATTGGCACTGTGAGTCCAGGACATGCTAACAGTGCATTCAGGAATTGGGGGATGAGCCTTTCTGAGTTGTGGGGTTCTTTTTAATTTAATTTTATTGTCAAGGTGATGTACAGAGGGGTTATAGTTACATACGTAAGATAGTAAGTACATTTCTTCTTAAACGTGTTACCTTCTCCCTCATTTTTCTTCCACCCTCCCTCTTCAATTTTTGCATCTATAAAACTGAAACAACAGACATATTTTTCTGATTTGATCTAAGTATTCAGCAAGGTAACATGTGAAGTATATAGCATGGAACTTGGTCCCACAGCTGAAGACTATTCTAGAACATTTGATGGTGGTGGTGGTGATGATGATGATATTGTTGAAGGTAGTACTAGTGGGGCTAATGGCCATGAAGATGAAGGTGAGGGGGCTGGGGATATAGCCTAGTGGCAAGAGTGCCTGCCTCGGATACACGAGGCCCTAGGTTCAATTCCCCAGCACCACATATACAGAAAATGGTCAGAAGCGGCGCTGTGGCTCAAGTGGCAGAGTGCCAGCCTTGAGCGGGAAGAAGCCAGGGACAGTGCTCAGGCCCTGAGTCCAAGGCCCAGGACTGGCCAAAAAAACAAAAAACAAAAACAAAAAAAGATGAAGGTGAGGAGGAGAGGGTGGATAGTGATAGAAATGTTGATGCTGTGGCTGTCGTGGTGATGAAGATGGGGATGGTAGTGGTGATGGCTGGGTGTTTAAAAAAGACTACGAGGTTATCATGTAACCAAATAACTTAGAAGATTTGAAATTGATTCTGCAGTTCCCCAGCTTCTAGCTGAGCAGCGCTAGTCACTAGTAGAGCTTTTCTTACTGAAATTCTATTATAGATATGAAAACACATAATCTATGTTTATTCATAGAATTGTGTTTTCAAGCCTGAACTTGTTTTAGAAAAAACTTAAGACATATTAGTTCTTGTGTGTATGTGTGTGCACCTGTGTGTGTGTGTGTGTGTGTGTGTGTGTGTGTTCCATACCAGGGTTTCAGTGATGTTCTTGAGCTATGCCTCTAGCCAAGCTTTTTGCTAGTTATTGGGAGATAGACTTTCTTCTCTTTTTTTTTTTTTTTTGCCAGTCCTGGGCCTTGGACTCAGGGCCTGAGCACTGTTCCTGGCTTCTTTTTGCTCAAGGCTAGCACTTTGCCACTTGAGCCTCAGCACCACTTCTGGCTGTTTTCTATATATGTGGTTCTGGGGAATCGAACGCAGGGCTTCATGTATATGAGGCAAACACTCTTACCACTAGGCCATATTCCCAGCAGGGAGATAGACTTTTCTTCCTGGGCTGGCTTTGAATCAATCACAACCCTCCAAGTCTCAGCCTCCTAGGTAGCTAGGATTTCAGGCATGAGGCACCAGTGCCCAGCTTGAAGTATTAATTCTGTATCATTTATTCCTACAGATACTACTTCCATTTTAAAACTTGCTTGTTCTGTGGTTTATGTGACATTTAACAATTTGAAGCTTTTTTTCTTGAATATGTCTCTTATCTCTTTATGCCTTCATTTGTATACATACTGGTAGAACTGAGAGAAGACAAAATAAGTGAAATGGACCAACAGCATGGTGGGGATAGAGTATGAGTGATGTCATAAAACACTGAACCCAGAAGGGAGAGGAGGTGGCTTTGAATGTAAGGATGAAGAACCTTGGAAAATCCATTATTTGGACACTGGCAGTTCAATGTTGTTGATACCTGACACAAAATCACTGGGATAGTAAGAAAAGAGGAGTTGACAAGTACCTGGGAAACTAAAGGGAGGAGGCCACAGATATCGAGGAAAGAGAAAAGAGGCTGCAAAATAGAAACACTTTGTTTTTAGATAGGGGAGAATCTTTTTGGACTAAGAGGATGAGGTGGGTATGAAGAAATAGAAGCAAGAAAATTCGGACAGTTGGTCCTGGAGGAAAGGAAAGAAGTGAGTACAAAAGCTTGTCACCTGAGAAATGTACCTCCCACACCCCTAGTGGGAAAGTGAGGAGACAGGGGCATCATGAAGGTTCCTGCTAGATGACCTTTACTCTCTTAAAAGAAGTAGAGATCTCTAATGAGCAGTGAGAGATGTTCTAGAGACATATGGAGTTGGGAGAAAGATTAAGAAGAACCTCTGAAAAAGGAGAGAGTCAACCAATGATGAATAAGACTTACACAAGATCACTGTAAGGGTCTTCAGTGTACTTCACATAGCCTAAAATTCCACATCTGGCCCTTCAGTGCTCCCCTCTCCATAAAACCCTCCCTTTCCATCTCCTCAGGCCCCATGCTACTCAGGTGCTTGTTATACAGAAATGAATCAGAAAGGAGATTCATAGCAAGGCACAATGTCTCATCCCACCCAGACATTGGTGTGCTGGGGAGCCACCTGGAAGGTCCATAGGTTCAGGAGCAAAGGCATGGAGTGGAGTTCCAGGCCTAGTCAATTGACCTGTTGTTGTCCCTGCCTGTGTCCCACTTGCTTACCATCTTATCCAGAACCTAGTACATTAGGTTCTTATCACGTTCATGTGAATGAGTCAAGGAAGAATAGAAAAATCTCCAAACACCTTGTTATCCCATGAAAATATGAGAGGCTCGTTTTAGAAGGTACGATTACCATGGTATGGTAAGGGCTGAGTTTCATGGTAGAAGGTCAGCTGCCAGTGATGAGCAGGTGAAGGGAGACACTTTCAGCAGAGCTGGGTAGGGCCTTTCCAGAAATGCTCTGATTTAACCACCTACGTGTCTATATCTACTAGTGAGCTCCTATCCCTTCAGTAATTGGATCCAAGGTGATTTAGTCATTTTCATTCTGATGTTGACAAAAAAGCCTACTTTGTCACTGTAGACAAGAATCTGAGGTCCTGCAAAGCAAAGAGATGGAAACAGGTTCTAGATGGAGTTGATGATCCCACGTGGCCATGCCTCTCCCTCTCCTTCCCTCCTCTCCTTCCCTAGCCCCCATGCCCTCCTGACAACTTTACCACCCAAACCCCAGAAGAGTGAAGGGAAAACATCTGCCTAGAAGGAAAGGACAGTGGAGAAACAGAAGTAGCTATATAGGCTGTCTGAATTGATCCAGAAGGTGGTAGCAATGTGTTTATTTTCCAAACAAAAGCTTATTGATTAGGTGCTTTCCAACATATGAGAAAAATAGATGGAACAAATCTGTGCCCAGGCATGGGGACATACCCACAGTAGCCAGGCTTGGACTCAGTAGGAGGTTGGCCCCACTGCCCTTCTCATTTCAGCTGGGTCACCTGGAATCTAGACTTTTTCCCTGCCTTCTCAGTAGAACACTTCCAAGGAGCTCATCTGTCTGTCCTTGGCGAACAATCTGGCATGGTTGAAGTGATATCGTTCACAAAGTTGGTACCTTTATGGACATGACTCTTTTCCACAACTGTCCTTATGGAAAGATCTTTAAAGGCATATGTGAGAGCATCAGACTTATCATAGAATTCAAAAATCTGCCTCAGCTACATGTATGCTGTGTGAACCTTTACAAACAGGTAGCTTTGAGCCTCAGTTTTCTCATTGGCCAAATAGGACAGATACAGCCTAGCTCCTAGGGTGTGGTACAAATGAGAATAATGAAGATGAGATACTTGATAGAGGTGGCAAAAAGATGGGGGTCAGTGATTGGCAGTGAACCTGCTAGCCAGGCAGAAAAGTCTGTGAGACTCTGATCTCTAGTTAACCAGCAAAAGGTAGGAATGGAGTTATGGATCAAGTGATAGAGTGCCAACCTTGAGAGAAAAAGCCAAGCAAGAGTATGAGACTCTGAATTCAAACCCCAGTACCAACATCAAAAATAAATAAACATAAAAACACAGATTTTTAATCATGAAAATTAACCACACTCTTATCCCTAAAGTTGTGTACAGACACAAAAATAGGAAGTTATTATCTCATTCTTGCCCTCGCTTACTTGTTTGGTCACAATGCCAGATGCTCAGATGGTAGACCATTTGGTATGTATCTTTCATCCTAAGTTCAAACATGTACCCACATGTTTACATGTGCGTACATATAATTGTGAACTTTGCAGAATTATAGCCTGTGTGTGTGAATGTGTGTCTTGGAGTCATTGCAGTTCCCTTGGTGTTATGACATGTTCATAGCAGGTCATCACAGAGAAATGGGGTTCAGTGTTTAATGCAGCTGATTTATTGTCTCCTGCTATGGAAAAACCCACACTTATGCAGTTTTCCCCTCCCTCAGGCATTAGATTGTGTCTAGGTTACTTGTTGGCACAAAGAAAGCTACAGTGAATATCAGGCTTCACTATGAATTCTGATGCTTTTATTTCTGTGCAATCAACTCCCGGAGGTATAAAGTCTGAGTCAGAGTCTGAAGCCCTCTTTAAATTGTCATTAGAGACTTCCAAATTGGCTTCCGCAAAGTTTAAAGTCCCCTCAATCCCCCACCCGTGTGTGCCCTATCAGGATAAGAGAGCTCATATTTCCCCTCCAGCTAACCTTAGCATCTTTGCTTAGCATTAATCTTAAATGTTTTCCAGGCTGGTGAGTGGAAAACTGTCTCATTCTATTTTAATATTTATTTCACTTACATTGAATTCCTTTTGTTCACTGATCACTTCTATCTCGCAAAGGACCCATTTTTACCTTTGATTTATGTGGGGGGTGAAATTATTACTTTTTTCTTGCCAGTCTCGGGGCTTGAACTCAGGGCCTGGGCTCTGTCCCTGAACCTGTCTGTCCTCAAGGCTAGCATTCTACCACTTGAGCCACAACACCACATCCAGCTGTTTCTGTTTATGTGCTCCTAAGGAGTTGAACCCAGGGTTTCATGCATGCTAGGCAAGTACTCTACAACTAAGCCACATTCCCAGACTAATCTCATCGTATCTCTTTTTAAAAAATGTACAAGTTGTATTTTCTTTTTAAGAATGTAAGACTTCTGGAAGTGACACCATGGCTCAAAGTGGTAGAGCTGATGAGCTGATGAGCTCAGGGACAGCACCCAGGCCAAGAGTTCAAGCCCCATGACCAACCAAAAAAAAAAAAAAAGAATGTAAGACTTTTGAAAGGTACTGCAGGACAGAGCTGGGGGAGTGAAAAGCAGTGACAGTCCTCGGTGGGCATTCCCTTTCACATGTGGTGGTCCTACTGTTGTCGCAGAGGTGGGCAGAGCTCCCAGTAACCTCTTGAGTGTCACATCTTCAACTTGCTCTTGACGAATGAGGCTTGCTTCTTGGGTTTCACCTGAGAATATGAAACCTTCTGCTGGCCTGACTCCTGCTGGGACTATATTGCCTGACAGCTTCCTCTGTCCTCTCTACCTGAGTCCGGGTCTATGAGCTCTGCATACCCTTTGGTGGCCTGAGAACTTATTTATAAGCTCCCCAGGAAATCAGTGCTGTCCCACAGAGTCTGTAGGGAGGTCTCTGTGAGAGTGATTTTATTCTTATTAAAATAAATGCTAGTTGCCAACCATTGCGCATTTATCCCAGGCAAGCCCGGCGTTATGGGCAGTGCAGGCTGTCCAGTGCACAAGCCCAGAGAAAACATTTGTGACGAAATCAGTGGGTTTATCTCTGATTTCAGTGGAAATCAGGTGTCTTGGAGAAAGGTATCTTTTTATCTAAGTCCCACAGAATCACCATAATAGTGAACAGTGGGGTTAACCATGACCAAGCCACTGTGCTAATGGCTATAATCACATCATTTTAAAAAATCATAATAGATAATTAGAGTTAATGATGTTACCTCCCTCTTTATAGTCCAGACAACTGAGTCTCAGAGAGGCTGTTACTTGTCTAAGGTACACAGTGTAGAAGTGTAACCAAACTCCTTTGTATTGGGACCTCAAAAGGTCCTCAAAAACACCCCACGCATGATTGCAGCATAAACTCTAAGTCTCTCCTTTTATCACAGCATAGAAGTAAAGCCAGGATGATCTTGAACTAAAGCTGTAGCATTGTAGCAGAGGCCCTACCCCCACCCTGCCCAATAGCTAGCTCATCAGGAGGTCAGCATCATTGTAGGAAAGGTGAACCCCACTTCTATATGCTCTCATTTCAAGTCAGAGTTTCCCTATCTCTGTCCCAGAATCACTTTTCTTCAATCACACTAGGAGTGTATTTAACTATATGATGAGGTATGTTGTACAAGAAAGAGCCAGTATTTCCTACCTCTCACTCTGCTACTGATGGATGGACAATGGGTGTGAGGGTTTTTCTGGAATTGATTCATCAGGCATAAGGGATTTCCCTCTCCCTCTCTGACTTCACTGCTGAGGTTCATGTGTCTTTTTAACATTCCACTGGCTTACCAGGGCCTAAGTTAAAAGTTGTCTTTAGGATCCGTTTGTTCTGATGCAATTGCCAAGGCTTTATGAGGTTGTTTCTTCTCTTGGGAAAATGCTGGAAGCCGTTTGTGTATCTGATACCCTGGCTGATGGTAAAGAAGTCCCCAGCTAGAAGGACAAGGTAGAACAATGAGTACTAGTGCTGTTGGGGCCCTGAAACTGATGTTTTCCTGAATACCACTTAGCTTAGAGCCTTTGCCTGTAGGTTGGAGGCAACCAGTTGATATTTGTGCCAGCCTTCAGTTTGGAGGCAGGAGCTCAAAGTATAGCCTAAGGCTGATAACCCATTTATTGGGTCACTTGGGTAACTAGCAGTATTGTACCTGTAGCTTCAAATCATGGGTCTAGCCAATTAAAGGGGATGCTTTTGGAGTTTAGAAGGCAATGATACTTGCTTTTAAAGGTGGGAAAGCTAGGTACATCTGGTTATTAGGACTGGCTGTCAGGTGACCCCTCATGACTGTCTGTCTTTTTTTTTTTTTTTTTTTTTGGCCAGTCCTGTGCCTTGGACTCAGGGCCTAAGCACTGTCCCTGGCTTCTTCCTGCTCAAGGCTAGCACTCTGCCACTTGAGCCACAGCGCCGCTTCTGGCCGTTTTCTGTATATGTGGTGCTGGGGAATCGAACCTAGGGCCTCGGGTATACCGAGGCAGGCACTCTTGCCACTAGGCTATATCCCCAGCCATGACTGTCTGTCTTTATATTGGCCTCTTACTCCTATCTGTAACATGAGATTGATAAATCATGCTTTATAAGGTTGTTGCTAGGATTAAATGGGGTAGGAAGTACGTATAGCTTAGCTCCCGCCAGACACAATAACACTGCTAAACAGTGCTGCCATCAACTCCACAAATTAAGAAATAGTCTACCGGGCTACAGGCAATGTCACATTTTAACTGGCGTGGGTCTTAGAAACACTCTGGAGACCAGTGCTACAATAACCTGTCCAGTTGAAGTCAGACATTCACTATGACAAGGCAATGTGACTGCAAACTGTATACTCTAGGACATTGTTTGGACAAGAAGACGTGCAGTTAGAAGCAGCAAAGCTTTATAAAGAAGGGATGAGATACAAATATTTGCCAGCTGAAGTTTAGCATCATTAGGCAGTAAGATATTCACAGCATTCAGATGCAGTACCCATTAACACAACTACCCCAACAAGTTGTAAACATACAGTGTTAAATGAAAGAAGTTTATTGTGAGACTTACAGCATGACACTTGTTCAATATTTAAAACGGATTTATACTAGATCTATTAATGAATGAATTCATAGAGGACAACAATATTCAATATAATATAAACATGCTTGGAAATGATATCCCACTTTAATGTTCACTTGGGATTGGGAAAGAGAATGGAATAAAACAGGGATGAGTGGGAGAAACTCTTAAATTATAACTCTATCTTTTTGTTTCTAGGAAAAAAATTGAAGGTACTGTAACTAAGTTAAGATTTATTCTTCTGGATGGTGGGAACATAGATATTTTAGTATTTTAAACTTGTTTTATAATCTGAAATATTTTATACTCAACTTGTTAATAAAGCTGAGTTCTGTTGTGTAGAAAAGAAATGATGGCATGATAAATTCTTCTTTCAAAGAGTTTGTAGCTTCCCAAAAAGAAGACAGTATTAAAGAACTTTGTGGTGCATCACAAATGTAGAACAATGTGGATCATTAAAAGAACAAAAAAGAATTGTGGGAAAAGCACAATCTTTTTTTTTTTTCTATAAAGGCTAGTTAGAAACTACATTTGTTTTTTGTCAAAGAAATTTGACATAATACATAAAATTTGTTTAAGAAATTAATAGTGTCCAGATAGATAACTCAGTTATCACTAGCTTAGATTGTATTTGTCAATTTAGAATGGAGACATTTCCCAATAATATACTTTTAGTAATGGTTGTGTTCCTGCTGTGATAGTCAAATACAGTAGTATTAAGTTAATCATAAAATCTTTCCCCATAATTCTATGGGAGATAGAGGGAGAATTTATCTAAAAGTCATGACTAGAATCTGCTTTTGTTCTGCTCTGCAGAAAATAAAGGGACAGATTCTCAGTCCAAAAGCTGCTCAAACATGGCTTACTTATTTGGGGCATTTACACGCAGGGTCCTCCTCCTGCGTCTAGGAAAAATTTGAGGTCTCTGCTTTCCCCTCTATGAGCAAGCTACTCTGATTTGGACCACCCACCCCATCCTCTGTCTCTGGGGAAATAGCAACTGCCATGTGATTTGTTCTTGGTTTGCTACGACTCTTCTGCCCTGCTCCTTCTCTGAACAGGTCACCTGGGGTCCAAGCGAGTGCCTCAAAGTCAGGAACTTGCACATGAACCAGGATACTCCTCTTCAGAAAGCTCTGCTCCCAAACACTGCCCTTTCTCAAGCTTACTGGAGCCAGCCTCCCCCCCCCCCCCCCCGCCATAGCTGCAGGCTGAAAGGGGTGGCAGGAGGGGGCGGGCAGTATTTTTCTTTTCTTTCTCCCAATCTGGTTTTTGAGTTTCATTCTGTGGTTCTGCTCTGCTTCGCTTTGTTTATCAGCATCAAAGCTGAAACCAGCTGTGTTTGTTTGTGGACCTTATATTTCCATGAAACCTGCAGATTTTTCTAGGTCACTCTGTGTTCTTAATAACCAAGAAGGTGGTCAGTCACAGAGCCACAGAGGAAGAACTGAAGGGGGTCAGGAAGAAAGACCTCGGAGCCACAGAGCGCACTTGGTAGCCTTGTTTTTGGCCTGGATAATTAGGAACCAAAAACATATGGCTTTATTATCTTTCAGGGTGAAGTCTCCCAAAGGACTGTCTCTAGCAAGAGAATTCAAATAGAAATCTTGCTCTGATCCATGGGTAATACCCTATGCCAAAGATCTCAGAGGACTCAAATTATACAGGGGACGGAAGGAAGGACAGAGGGATTGACATTTTTCATAGCATAACTGGGTTCTTGACTGGATTATTAGAACCTGGCCACCACAGTTATTAAGGCAGCATTTGGCTGAATGAACCCTATCAGCAGTAGTAGTAAAGCTACCCATTCAACAAGCCATTTGATGTCCAAGGGTGGTTATTTCTGGAGAAGAAAACAAAAAACAGGAGTCAAAAAACAAGAGATATGAAAATGTAATAAAGATCTCTTTTAGAAAGTGTGTCCTAATTGTTAAGTCATCTTTTTTATTTTTTATTATATAGAGATTTAACTTAGGTATCACCTCAGGCTTGCTAGTACCATCCTAAGGCTTACTGTTAGTAAAGGTTTTTTATTGCCTTTTACATTTTTTTCTTAAATGTTTTATTATTATCTTTAAGTAGTTGTACAAAGGAGTTGCCATTTAGCAAAGCAGTTATGAACACACTACATCTTGATCAGTGTCACCCCTTTCAATATTTTCACCCATCCCTCCCCTCCCCTTCCCTCACTCTTCTTAATTTTGTGGGATATACATTGGATTCTTATCCACATTTTTCCCTCTTCTTCTCTATGAACTCATCTTGTTAACTCATCAGTTGACAGGATAAATTGCCGTGGAGACCATACTGTATGCTTTTAGAAGAGGTCAGAACGTCTGGAGTAAATGGAGATCACTGTATGAATCTGATGGTAAATCAAGGATCCCAGATCACTAAATCTCAGAAACCACAGTAGCCTGAGCAAGTAGTTTGAAAGAGCCTAGTTTCTGTATGAGCACCTCCTCACTAAGTGGACTGACATGCATCAGGCTCCTGAAACAGCAAAGACAAGACCGTATTTGGATTTGTAACTCCCCGGCTATTTTGCAGGCAGGTCTGGTTCTCGTTGTCCATTGAATCTGTGATAAAATCTGAGCTTCTGCTTAGCTTGAGACAAGCTATTCATTTAGATACCCTCACTGTCAGGATGGGAATGCCCAGTCGCTACATGGGTGATTCCAATTGGGTGGGAGGGCTCCCTTGTCAGTCTTCCCAGATCTGTGAGAAGTTGGTGCTGTCTGTCTTATGTTATACTTTCTGTACATTTCCTTCTCTCTCTCCTCACCCTGCTTTGGGGGAGGGGAGCGGTCTCCTGAAAAGAAGCAGCCTTAGCAGGGAGCTAGGAGTCATGGCTGCTCACCCACAAAGTATGAGTGACAGAAGTAAGTGGGAGAAGGGAAGTGTCTCTGGCCAGACCAAGTCTGTCCCATGCCTCTGAGCTCAGAATTCAGTGGAGCAAATGCGAGGGTGGGAGAAGTGTGACTACAGAATCTTTCTCCATCTCAGCAAGGCAAGCGTAGAGTTCGACAGTGAACTCAGAATTCCTAGCTTGTCTGCACAAACATCTACTATCACAGCAGCTATTTTTTAGTGGGCATTGATAGAAAGCAGGCATGGCTTTGAGAGCTTCATGCTAGGGAACTCAGTGAGATCTCATCAGAGTTCCAGGAAATGGGTATAGTTATTCATCTCATTTTGAAGATTGGGAAGCTCAGTCTGTGGGTGACTTAGAGTCATGTAATTAATAAAGGAGTAAAAAATCTATTCTAGGAAGCTTGGGGTACTGGATTCCTGACCTGTATTGTACCACCTGCATCAAGGGGGGGCCACTGACTGCTGTGTGGCTAGACTTGCTGGCAAGGGTTCCTCCTGGGCCTTCTGGGGTTCTATGAAGATTACAACAGGGAAAGCAGTTCACCGAACGCTTGGCTAGTTGGGAAGAGCTGAGATTTTTCCCATCGTGCATTTGGTTGTTTCTATCGCTTGAGCTAAGCAGATCCCTCAGCTTCCCCCAGCCCATATTGTCTGATATGTAGCCTAGCACGGAGCTTAGCTGCCGGCCTAGGATTGTAGTCAATAAATTATTAGAGAAGCTGGTACTGCCCAGTGCATTTTGGCGTTCTTCGCAGAATGAATTAATGTTCATGAATGAGTATGTCTACATTTGACACTAGCCATTAGCTAACAGATGCCTGTTACAAATCACTGTACCCTGTGACTTCTACGGATTTGTATTCACTAATGCAAAGAGACCAAAGGCCATCTTTTGATGGGTAAGAATGTGACAGTTTGCTTTGACTCTGAAGAGTCTGAGTCTCTCTGAATAAATTCTCCAAGTCTTCTCTTTGTGGCCTAGTCATATGAATAGCTGCATCCTTCATATAGCAACAACTGTGAAAAATAATACAATGATATTAGTAAAACAAGTAGTTGGTATTTACTATGGTCAGTCTTTCTGCTAAATAGTCCTATTTTCTGATTTCAATACATCTTTATTAGTCCCATTTTGACAGATTATAAAAACAGACCAACAAAAAGATTAAGTAACCTCCAGAAGTCCACTCTGCTGGCATATGTTAAGTCATCATTCCCACCAGGATTTCCTTTCAAAGCTCATGCTCCTAGCCAGCATGTAAGACATTAGGCTGAGCATCTGCAAGTAAACGGAGGCTCAGATGCGATGAGTGACTTTAATATGCCCCATTTGTCAAAAAAGTGGGGCTACTTCAGTCATTCTTCTTCAACAACCTTTCAAAATTAGGCTCAGCACTTGGAGCCCTATATAGGAAATACTTGGAGTTCTGGAGATGGATATGGTGCATTCACCAGTAGTTTGAGCTTGCTTAAAAATTAATTGAAATGGAAATAAATCAGCTATAGTCTGAGATAGATCAATTTATATGGATCAAACTAAAAAAGAAGATTGCACTTTTAAACATTGATAGCCAGCTACTGCTTGGTATCCAGATGAGCTTGCCTTGCTGAGACAAAAACAGATGAGCACATCCATCTTACCATAGATGCTTTCAGAGTGCCTACTAGGCACAGGGTTCTATGTTATGAGACAGAAGTCCCACTTGTGGTCCTCACAGAACGTTATTATAGCAGGAAAAGCTTCTACAATAGAGAGCTCACAGTAAATTCTGTGGTAGAGAACAGGGAAAGTATGACTGCCTATTACCAAGACTAGTTACCAGAACTTGCTTTCTATAGCCTAGAATTGTTTTAGCTGAAGCTTGAGAGACACAGGTGAGTAGGCTAAGTGAAAAGCAGAAAGAGCATTCCAAACTAGGAATAGCATGCTTGGAGGCGAGTGGGACCTGTGTGCAATTGCAGGCAGGACTCAACCACGTTCAAGCAAGTTCAAGTATAGGGAGGTACCCACATGCATGTACATTAGGAAGTTCTTGTGAACTGGATTAATATCATTGGGCTGTTGACTTGTGATGCTGACTTGTGTAATATGAACTGGACGTGCTCTTTCTTGTGAAAGGAGTTTTTTGGGATGTCATCTGCTGACTCCCATGCTCTGGGAAAGAAGAAAGGGAAGATTTTTTTTTTTATATAGTTGTGGAATGTTCCGAGATTCTCAAGAAAGCACATGTTGCACATGAAGTGTTGTACTATCCTTTCTGGTAGCTTGTTCGTGAACTTAGGAGGCAAAGAGCAAGTGAGGAGCCTGTTTCTTTTATCCTCACCGTGACTGGGAAATAGTGCTAGCCACAAAGAGTAAATTTCCCTTTGCAAACCTTACCTCTTTCCTGCACTCAGAATTTTTACACATCTAAAGTGTCCTAGGTAACTTCCCCTAGTTAACAAACCACCGGTAATTACTGTCTTAAAAAAGAAGTTGAGTCTATAACTCACTCACCTTGATGGGCATCCACAGAGGTTCCATCTTTCCTTCCCACAGGAGGACTTCCTGGTTTCATCACATGTATGCTTTTATTTTGAAAGAATTTTTAGTTGTACAATTTTTAATTATACACAGAGGTTTCATTGTGATATTTCTATACATGCATATAATGCCTTTGATCAAACTCACTCAGTGTATATTACTCATTCCCTCCATACCTTCTTTTCTCTGCTCTCCTTTTTGGAAATTTTTGTGGATTTTGCTATGCTATTTTCATACAAACACAAAATGTACTTCCACACACCCCTCCCAATTGTCCTCTCCTGTTCTCCTGTGCAAGTATAATTTTAGAAATATGGTTTTCTTTCCTACTTACTTTGTGTGTGTGTGCCTGTACTGTGGCTTGAACTCGGAGCCTTGTGCTCTCATCTAGCTTCTCTGCTCAAAGCAGGAGCTCTACCACTTTTTGCTAGTTAACTAACTGTCCAAGCTGGATTCAAACCTCAATCCTCAGATCTCAGCCCCCTTAATTGCTAGAATTACAGATGTGAGACACTGACACCTGGCTACTTTACTCTTTAAAGGAAGTAACAATGGGAGAAGTAGAACAGGAGAGATACACAAGATCCTATGCAGTGTGTCCCTTTGCTGTCTTATCTATAGCTCTGTACCACCACTGGCCTCCTTGAGGTTCATCATGCTGGCCAAGTATTTGCTACCCAGAGCCTTTTCACTGGTCCCTCTCTCTACTTGGAATTTTCTCGTTCTAGATACCCACCTGGATCTTGATCTGTCACCTGATCCAAACCGTTGTTCCTGCTCATTGAGGCTCTTTCCACCATTCTTAAACACCCCCTCTCCTATGTGTTTCACTACTCTGTGTGTGTGTATGTGTGTGTGTGTGTGTGTGTGTGTGTGTGTGTGTGTGTGTGTGGTGTTGTAAACTGTTTGGTTTTGCTCACAGGGGAGGAGACAAGCCATGATGTTCCCTGTGTCTAAATAGTAGTATGTGGTTCATGTCCTAGGCATTCAATCTGGATGAAATGAACTAGTGAACTAGTAATTTCCTTGGGTGAGTTTCAAGAAGGCAGGCACCTCTGAAACCACCAATATCTTTGTAGCAGTCAAAAAGTTTACCTTTGAAGACACAAGCATTGTTCAGGCCAAAGAAATTACAACACCACCCTTGCCAAGTCTTGGCTTCTACTCTGGCCTATACCAATATAAAAGCAATTAGCGCCTTTGATTTGGAGAAGTAATTTGGAAGCTCTTATGGGAGTTGGTAGCAATGTTAGGACCTTTGTCTCAGGCAGCGATTTCCAAAGGAATTTGAATTTGGTCTCTCCTGGTCTCCAACCTGTGGCTTTTCTTCTAGAGTCCCCTAATATTGAAAAGCCATTATTATTTTTTGCTTGTGGAAACGTTTTCTTTCCCTCCTGTTTTCTTCAAGAAAATAATAACCTCTCACAACACTACCCCTCTTCAAGTGGCACCCTGTAGAATGCAAGCTTTTCCCAGAGGGAAAAAAGCCATTGATACTGCTATCCAGTGACATTCACCTTCACTTTTGGTGACAGCAACAAAAGTCTTACCTTTTGTTGGTTTTGCTTTGTTTCAAACATACTGTCAGCCACCCTGGTAGCTTACATCTGTAATCCTAGCTGCTCAGGAGTATGAGAACTGAGGATCTTGCTTTGAAGTCATCCTAGGCAAGAAAGTCCATGAGACACTCATCTCCAATTAACTAACAAAAAGCAAGAGTAGAGGTGTGGCTAAAGTAGTAGCGTACCAGCCTTGAGCAAGAACAACAAGAACAGCCAAACCAGAGCACAAGGCCCTGAGTTCAAGCCTCAGTACACACACACACACACACACACACCTAACACACAAGTGTACTATCATCCCCAAACTATTTTATCACCTCTTGAGTTCTCTTTCTACACCCCTGAGACTATGGGATGACTTGTTTGAAACCCATAGTCCTGCCATGAAGATATTAAATGAAGCATTGCAGCTTAGCATGGAATGTGTAGATACTTGAAGCGGGATTTAGAAGGCATTCTGATTTCCTAGAAATGTAACCATATATTGCCTCAGAGCAGGGAGCCATGCAGAGGAGAGCATCCTTTTCCAGCCAGGAGTCTGCGACTCTTCAGCTCCAAGGAGGTTAAATCATGAGCTCAGTGCAGAGCCCCGTGGAAGGTGGAGGATGCGCCGTGTTTAGGAGACCTTGTAAACGGGCTTGTGTTCTCTGGGTGGAGGAATGAATCATTTCAGCCATGCACACCAGCTGCAGTCTGTGGAAGTAAACCCGGGGCTTTCCCACAGCATGCGCTGTATATTTCATTGTTAGAGCTTTGCGTTTTGACAGGTAGTTCTTATCCTTCTGGAAAGAGAGGGCCAAAGCCAGCAGCTGGAGGAAGACCTGGCAGGGCCTGCTGTCTAAATTGAGAGCGAGCATGTGCAGGGAAACCTCATTATAACATGACCTGTTATTACATGGATTTTGATATCCCATGGGGCAAATATGTCTCCCAGCATAGAACAACTCTGCACAGCCAAGGCCTGTTTTATCTTATCTAACACAGAACACAACCTTGTCTCTGAAGCCAGTGTACTAAAAAGGATTGGGTCATTTCTTTTCCCTCTCAAAAACCACACCAGTTGCGAGTTGTGAATTATATGTGCTATGGAAGGGGTGCATGGGAAGTCCTCACTGAGGACTTCCTCCCCAGGAACTGACATTATAGAGGATCCTTACGTTCCGTCCCCTCCTCGCAGTGTGCTTTACTTGTTTGTTTGTTTGTGGTGCCAGTCATGGGGTTGAACTCAGGGTGCTGTCCCTAAGATTTTTTTTTCTCAAGGCTAATATTCTACCACTTGAACCATAGCTCTACTTCTGGCTTTGTGTGTGCTAACTGGAGATATATAAGAGTCTCTAGACTTTCCTGCCTGGCCTGGATTTGAACTGTGATCCTCAGATCTCAACCTTCTCAGTAGCTAAGATTACAGGTATGAGCCACCAGTACCAGGCTGTAATGTAGATTTACAGCTATTTTCATAGAGAGGTGGGACTCTGCCTCCGTTCTGTTTGAATCTGGACTGGCCTTGACACTTGAGCCATTACAGTGCAGTGAGAATGCCAGTCCTATGCTCAGGACCCTGCCCGGCCATGTGAAAACATGCCAGCCACATACAAGAGAGCCCAGTTTTCCCGGCCATGATCAAACTAGACCAACCTCAAAAATGTGTGAGAGAGACAGACCAAGGTTAACAGAGTCCATGTAGATATATTCATGAGCCCCTTTACTGTCCAAGAGCTACCTAATTAACATGTAGAGAAACATGGATTTCTCTACATGCCAGAACCAGAAATTTCACCCTACCAACCTATAGACTTAAGGTGTCCTAATTACTAATTGCTCTTTTCAGCTACTGAATTATGGAGTAATTCATTACACAGCAATAGCTAACTAATACAAGGACACTGGAACTATGTAAGTAAATGAATCTATAAGGAAGAAAACTTGTGATAGAGACAAGTGCCTTGAAGGAAATAAAACTTAGACAAGATACATTAGATAAGGAGCTGAGGGAATGAACCTTTCCTGACCTTCCTTCCTATTCCACAGCCCAATGAACTACAGGAAGTGCTCCAGGACCGTCTTTGTTATTAACTGAACATTTCTTAATGACCTGTGGCCACCCTCAAGGCCCCAGTGAGGCACACTATGCCTGTCTGGAGTGCTTAGGGCTCAGCCTGACTCATCCAATGACCACAGAGGAAGTCTTTAGGCTTCCTGGCTTCTTTCTCCTGCTATAAAATTCTTCTGGTTAGTGTTCATAATCAACCCACCTCCAAGTCCTGTGACAGCTGTGTCCAGCATGTGCTGAGCATTCAGGAGTGATAGAGATGGCCATGGGGAGCCCCTGCCCTGATGAGCTAATGTTCCCCCAAGTGCTTTCAGAATCACAAAAAAAGGAACTTGATGAGTATATAACCTAATAGATACCCCCATCTCTCACTGCTCTTTTATCTGTAAAATTATTTGGGGCTAGTCTCTGCTTTCAACTGGAAAATCTCCTTAACGCAGCTTGGGTTCTCTCTCTCTCTCTCTCTCTCTCTCTCTCTCTCTCTCTCTCTCTCTCTCTCTCTCTCTCTCTCTCTCTCTCTCTCTCCCTCCTTCCCTCTCCCCCCTCTCTGTCCCTCTCTCTTTCTCTCTCTGCTAGGGAGAGTGGGTAGAAATTAGAATTAAAAGCAATGCAGACCTGTCTTGACTTTCACAGCAGCTCTTGAACTTCAGGAAATCTGAACATCCAATATGGAATTGAGAGCAGGAGAGTTTTCTTTTTTAATCAATTGTGAAAGAGAGGTGGTCAGCGGAGAGAGACTGGTGAGGGACTGCTCATAAGGCCTCTAGAGCTTGGGAGAAGTTTCTGGAGACAGGGCAAACATTCACCTGTTGCTGCGCTAGAAAGCTTGTCACCCAACTTAGGTCGGAAGAAGCATGACACTTCGTTCCTCTGGATACCAAGGTGGCCAGGGCCAAGGTCTTAGGACGTGACCTGGGCTCTGGGAAGGCCGAGGGATGTGACCTCACCCTTACAAGAATCCTCCCTGGGCCTGGGGGGGGGGGGGGGGCGCTGTGTGACAAACACTTGTCATCGCTTCAGAGCTGCGCTGTGTGGCATGATATGGTAGGCAGGAAGCTTAGGGCTGAGAAGCTGGAAGAAGCCATTAGTCAAAACAGTAAAGAGCTACAGGAGGGATGTAAGCCAGAGAGAGAGAGAGAGAGAGAGAGAGAGAGGGGGGGGGGGCAGAAGGTAGCCCTGCAGCTGCTTCTCTGTCTCTTACTTTGGCCCAGAGCAGAAGAAAACAAGCCAGGCTCCCATTTCTGCTCCAGAGACTGGAATGGGGCAGTGGTATACACGTGCCAGGGGCACTACTAGCTCAGAGGTTGGTAGACCTGGGTTCGAATCCCACTCTGGGGCCTAAACCTTCTCTTCTTGAACATCAGCTTTCTCATTGGTAAAACAACATCCTAATACCTTTATCAAAGGGTTAGTTGGGATGTCAGATCTGTGTGTGTGTGTGTGTGTGTGTGTATGCACGCACTACATATAATTCCCAATGTACTGCAGCGCCTCCATAAATGTTTTTGTTTTATAGATGATGTAGAGGTAAATGTATGAGTGTTTCAATTCTCAAGAGTTGTATTTGAATCCCGGAATCCCAGCTTAGTTATATAAGTGTGAGCCTTAAAGCAAATTACCCGCAGTCTCCCTAACCCTCAATTCACTTTCCTGTCCAAGAGAGACAATAAAAGTTCCCTTGTAGAAGGTATGGCTCAAATGGCTCTGAGTTCAAGTCCCAGTACCTCTAACACACACACACACACACACACACACACACACACACACACACACACACACACGGAGAGGATCAAAACAGTCAAACCTGGTGGACCCAGTATACAGCTCAAGCCAGGGCCAGGCTGTGCTTGCTTTTGTGGCCATATTCTATGGCTAGATTCTTTTAAGCAGATGGTCAGTTCATCACTCTGCTCTTTTCCATCCCATAGTGCTGACCCCTGTTGGGCTACAAAGGCTCTTGGGCTAAAGCAGCCTGGAAGCTTGAAGTGTATTGATGGAGGAGGCCTGAGGGCCAGGCTTGACTTGTTGGTCAGTGAGCATCAGAAGAATAATTAGCTTCTGTATCTTGCTTAGTGGATACACATGATAACTGAAGAGCCCTCCTCATGGTCTTGCCAGGGAGGAGGGTAGAGAGGAGTCTTTCATTCATGCAGGAGTGGTCACAAGAGCTAGTCCTGATGAGTACCAGAGCCTTGAATCCAGGCAGCCTAGCAGATCCCAGTTCATCCACTGTGCTCTATTGGTAAGGAGAACCCTGGGGTGACTATCTGGGGTGACGGAGAAGTAATCTTCCTATGAGCCAAGGTTCAGAAGAACCCAGAAACCACCATTCCCCGGCAGTGTGGCCTTCCCACTGTGGGTGGGTGGGAACTGTGGCAGTGAGAATAGCCAGGGTGTCATTAGAGCTAGCTCAGGCCACAGAGGGTTCAGAGGACTTGTACTAGTAACTCAGGCTTTGTGTTCACTGATGAGAAGTGGAGTGAATCAGAGGTTAAAGAGAGCCTGGGAGATCATGGCCTTTGCAGCCATGCTGACAGAGCCACCATGAGTCCACCTGTAAAGGTTGCCCTGTGACATCCTCAGATCCTCTACAGGACTCTTCCTCATTGCACATGTGCAGAACACAGAGCCAAAAGAGGCCTCCAGAGGCAATATCTCACCCAAGGTCACATACCTGAGAGTCAGTGACCTGAGGTTTGAACCACACCCCTAAGATCTCCTAAGACCAAGTCTTCCTGGACATGAGCCATCATCCCCCATCTGATGTGTCCAATGTAGTGGGCTTACTCTTCCTGGACAAGTCTGTTCTGTGCATCTTCTGTAGGCTAGCTGACTCAGGAAAGAAAAGATTGCCTTGTTGCCAAGTTTTTTTGTAATGGACTTTGACAAAGGGAAATTCTATTAAAGATTTCATCAGGGATTTGAGAGATCAACAGCAGCTCCAAAAATGTGGATGGATAAATCAAGAGGAGTTGGGGCGGCAGATAGGTCTGGGTTCAGAACCAGGCCCCTTGTCTGGTAGCAGTGAAGCCTCAGGCCAGTCACTTCACTTCTGTATATCTGTTTCCCCTTCAGTCAAATGGAAATCACTGAACATTACTCCTCAGGCTCTTCTAAGGATTAAAACAGCCTCTGCAGAGTCATTGGCCTCTGTAAGAGTTCAGCACAAAATAACTTCTCTTCATAGCTATCATTAGTATAATCACTGCCACTAATGAGGCAGAATTTAATAAGCAGTGCACAAATCGAATGATAAATGAGTGTGTTCTGTCAATTCTAAAATGTTCCTTCCATTAATTAGCAGCTCTTTATTGACAAGGAGAAGTGCTACATTGAGCATGCTTGTCAAATATAAGCTGTGTTCTTTTACGAGAAAAGTTTAAAGGTAGCAGAGTCACATCACCTAGGACTATGGAAATACATAGCTCATCATTCTCCCCCAAAAAGTTTGTTGAGTCAAGCTACTCAGGAGGTAGGATCTGCAAATCACAGTTTATAGCCAACCCTTAGGAAGTAAAAGTTGTAAGACTCTAATTAACCAGCAAAGAAAAAGCCAGAAGTAGACATGTGGCTCAAGTGGTAGAGTACCATCCTTGAGTGGAAAATGTTAAGCAAGTGCAGGAGGCCATGAGTAAAAGAAAAAGTTGATTAACAGACTCACTATTAACTTAATCTGGTGGCATGTGGTATGTGTCATAGCTCCATAAACAGTGACACTCAGGTAGAAGATGAGCCGGAGACAAAGAGCTCAGGAGAGTGCAGGCAGGTGAGTGTGGAAAGCCAAGGACCAATGAGAAAGAAGTAATGAATATAGGCAAGCCACGTGAGGGGGGAAGCCCCATGGACAATCCAGCCATTCCTGTCTTCCTTTTAATTGCCTGTCTCCAGCCAGCTAGCTATGACATTGCTGCTTGGCACTTCTCTTCAGTACCCCCACCCTGCCCTGACCCCCCTAGCATCTGTTGCTCCACCCAGCATCATTCCAGATGCAGAGGCATGTGAGGAGTAGAGTCAATCGTAAAGTTCAACGATCATCTTAAAGGCTGACATTTATTGAGTGCCTGCTATCACCCAGATCCTTGCAGAGTGCCTCAGCTTAGGCAGTTCTTGGATATCCCAAGTAGCAGTTGCCTCTGCTAGTACCCATTTGACAGGTGAAAGAACAGAGAAAAATGAACTATCTCACTAGTAAGCCATGGAGGTAAGGTCTGTTGATTCCTTACTTAGCTTCTGTGTGTTATATCCTGTGATTCTATAATATATCAGACAAGAATGCCAGAGGGGATGGAGGTGGTAACAGATAGAGAATATGAAAAGAGCCTGGGCAATTTGAAGCCATGCTGCTTAGGGACCATTTTGTTTTCTTTGCTGAGACTCAGAGAGCTGAGCAATGTGTTCAAGGTCATACAGCTTATTTATATGAAGGACATTCTCAGGCCCTGTGGCTTCCTTAGCTCATGGAGGAAAACATGTGCCATTTAGAAGTATTGCATGTTGACTTCAAATAATGGAACTAAGAAAGAACCCTCGTGAGAATTATCTGCAACAAGCATCTCACAGTAAAGAGAAAGAAACAGACCCCAAGAACACTTTTGAACACTTCACGGAACTCGACTGTTTGAAAAAGGCCATATGTAGTAACGGATAGACTTATAGTTTTTACCTTGAGCGAGTCACTTCACCCAGACAGACTCCATGAAAATGGAAACAATAGAACAGTAATGCCCTCAATGTAGGCTAGGCTTGACTCAGAGCCTTGCATTCTTGCTTGGCTTGCTTGGTCGTAGCAGATTTTCTACCACTTGAGCCATGCCTCCAGATGGTATGTCACAGATTAATTACAGATGGACTCATGCAGAATTTTATGCTCCAGCTTCAAACTGCAGTCCTCTAGGTCTCAGCCTCCTAAGTAGGTGGGATTACAGGCATAAACCACTTGCATCCAGCTGGGACATTCACACCCTCCTGCAAAATTATTATGAGACTAGACTCTGACGCATACAAATTGCTGTGTGGCATCTGGTGTGGAATGATTGCTCAAAAAAATGTATTATTTTCTAGAAGATTCCAGATATCCCCTGAAGGTCAAAAGGCATGGATTGGTGTTATTTAAGCATGGAATTGCATCAGCCTTTTTTTTTGTCATGCCTGCTAGGTGTACATGGGTGATAATGGGGATGAGCATGCGCAAAACCCATTGCCAGGAATGGTATGCCCTGACCTCTGACCTCTGGGCCTCTTGTTAGGCTGAGCACAAGCATGTTGGTGGCTGCTGGCCCCAGGGCCAAGGTACACATAAATGGGTGACACAGTATGCCTGCCTCCCTCCCTCCCCCATCCATTCTCTGAGCTGTTCCTGAAGCCCTGCCAGGATGGAACCATAAAAGGCGAGGCTCCCTGTTGCCTTTGTTCTCTTTGTGAGCTGGAATGTCTCATCATGACAGGGAGCCAGGAAAAGCCTGTACACTGTCCTAATGCCACCTCCCTTCAGCAGTCCTGTCAGCCCCACTCTCCTGGGCTACAGGTGGGTGGTGGGGAGAGCACTGCTCTCTGAGTCTGGAAGGAGAGGCCTCCTGAGCCTTTGCCCAGTGGGTGGCCCCCTGTTGACCTCATCCTGAGAAACAACTGCCAGGACTTTTGCATCTCTCAGGCCCTGCAAATGGTTAATCAAGCATCTCCCAGGTGCTTGGCAGCAGGGTGCCAGTGTTCTAGTATTTAAGCTTTACTATTATTAAGGTGTTATAAGGCCAACAAATCAAGAGACAACTGCTGTTCCTCAAAGTTCTGAGAGAAGGAGGCAAAGCTCCACACACAGGCCACACACAGGAAGCCCAGGCTGGTCAGAAGGAAGAGGGAGCTGAGAAAACATAGAAAAGAACCTATGTTTCTGTGGGGCATGCATCAAGGCAGAGTGTGCAGGCTTAGAGTTAGCTACTTTGAATGACTTTGGCAGGCTCTGGGACACAGGTGGTCTCCTGCTAGCGGCCCTGGCACTTGGCCCTGGGGGTGATTTGGGAGAGGAAATGTTGGCTTGCGTACGAGAGCCTGTGAAAGTACCATGAGGAAGTGCTGCTGTTGGTGTGAGCTTCAGACTGCTTTGTTTATAAAAGGCAAGCCTGGAATTCCATTGTGTATATGTACCACGTTTTCTTTATCCATTCATCTACTGAGGGGCATCTGGATTGGTTCCATATTTTAGCAATGGTAAATTGTGCCGTGATGAACATAGTTGTGCTGGTAGCTTTAGTGTGGTCTTGCTTGTAATCTTTTGGGTAGATACCCAAAAGTGGGGCTGCTGGGTCATAGGGGAGCTCTATGTTTAGTCTCTTGAGGAACCTCCACACTGCTTTCCAGACTGGTTGAACAAGTTCACACTCCCACCAACCATGTGGTAGGGTTCCCTTCTGGCCACATCCCTGCCAGCATCTGTTATTAGTTTTCTTGATAATGGCCACTCTTACTGGGGTGAGGTGGAATCTCATTCGTAAGGAAATTGAAAGACTTAGAAAAAATCATACTAAATGAAGTGAGCCAGACCCAAAGAAACATAAACTCTATGGTTTCCCTCAGTGGTAATAATTAGTACATTTCTAGGATAGTCCTAGCAGAGGAGCACAATAGCTCAATAGCTATATCATATGTGTCCATATGAACACATAAGATCATGCTAAGTGAAATGAACTTCAGTTATAGAAATAAGTGGTTTATCATTGTTGTTATTTTCAGTGTACCATGTGAAATTATGCCTTTTTCTTTTGTCTTTCTTCCCCATAGTTTTACCCCTGATGTCACTGTAACTGATTTTGGTATCTTGGGTATTTTATGTACATTTATAGGAACTAGAAAAGGACAGGGGAACATCAAAATGGAGAGACAAAGGGTAAAAGGCGAACCAGTGCAATAGCAATACTTATAAGACAATATGCTGTAATCCAACTGTACAACTGGGGGAGGAGGAGATTGGGGAGGAGGGAAAGTGGGAGAAAAATGAAGGAAGAAACAAGTTGGATAAGAAATGTACACACTGCCTTACATATGAAACTGTAGTCCCTCTGCACATCACTTTGACAGTTAATTAATTTTTTAAAAGGCAAGCTTGGGTGTTTTGCCGTTTGTCTCTAGGGACTGGCAAGTTCTGTCAGGCTGAGATGCTGGGTTTGGGAAGATCTCAGATGGCAAATCATCATTATCAGAAGTCAGAAGAAGTGATATGCCATGTAGTTCAGCCCTGAAAGCCCACTGCTATACAAAGCAAAACGGATCCTAATCCTTACCCTCATTGTGCTTTTTGTCTAGAAAGAAAGAAGACAAGGACTTACTGATCATGCTAAGGGATCAGATAGGGAATGAGCAGACTCTTGGCATTTGTCCTAAGTAATTATCATTGCTAGCCTCGGGGGGGGGGAAAGGCCTTCTGTTCTGAGAACAGAGATGCAGGAAAGAAAATTCCTTCCTGTTCTGGTATAGGTCAAAACTGAACAAACATTAAGAATTGAAGCATGGGGCTGGGGATATGGCCTAGTGGCAAGAGTGCTTGCCTCATATACATGAGGCCTTGGGTTCAATTCCCCAGCACCACATATACAGAAAATGGCCAGAAGTGGCGCTGTGGCTCAAGTGGCAGAGTGCTAGCCTTGAGCAAAAAGAAGCCAGGGATCGTGCTCAGGCCCTGAGTCCAAGCTCCAGGACTGGCAAAAAAAAAAAAGAATTGAAGCATGAACCATGTACCAGTTGCTCAAACTTGTAATCCTAGCTCCTAAGGAGGCTGAGATCTGAAGATCATAGATCAAAGCCAGCCTGGGCAATAAAGTCTGTGAGACTCTTATCTCCACTCAACTGTGGCTTCAGTGCTAAAGGAAGCTTCAAGGTTAGGGATCTCCCTTGAACTTCCTAATCACTTCCTAGGCCTGCTGACCAAAGGCCATCTGTTCTGAGACAGGCAGATGGTAAGTTATCAACTGTGAGAAGAACCCTTTGAACACCTGGAGACATGCCCTCCAGAATACTCCTCTTCCTGATCTTGTATCATTGGACTATTTCCATTCCTCTGAGTTCCTGAGACACTCACTTTCCAATCCCAGACCTTTTGAAACCAACAGAGAGGACATTATCTCATCAAATTCCATTATTTCCTATTCAGTGGGAAACCAATGTAGAGATAAGATGTAGACTTGGCTTTTCCTCAGGCCATATATGAGGTGGGGCCCTTTCCCCTACTAGCCTAGGTTTCTCCAGTCCCATCCTACCTGCCATCCATTAGCAGCCTGAAGTGCCCGAATGAGAACCATTTTGGAACAGTTGAGATGGATGATGACTCAAGGTGCATTAATTCTTGGGCGGAAAGGAAAGTCAAATCATGTAAGAAATGAAGCCTCTAGGGAAGGCATTCTCTAAAAGTAAAAAAATGTATTGACTATTTATCTTTCTATCCTTAAACTCTGGGCACCCCAGAATAATAATCAAGCTCCCATTAATTACTTGTTATGTCATTTTTTTAAAAGATGAATAACATGATGAATAACATTAAATGCTAGTAGCTCACACCTGTGATCTTCCCTGCTCCGTAGGCTGAGATTTGAGGGTCTTGGCTCAAAGTCAGCCCAGGCAGAAAGGTGTATGAGCCTCTTATCTCTGATTAACGAGAAAAAAGCAAGAAGTGGAGCTTGTGGCTCAAGTGGTAGAGTTCCAGCCTTGAGTGAAAAAGCTAAGGGATAGTACCCTAGCCCTGTACTGGCACCAAAAGAAGAAAAGAAAAAGATGAATA
This sequence comes from Perognathus longimembris pacificus, assembly GCF_023159225.1. Lineage (NCBI taxonomy): Eukaryota > Metazoa > Chordata > Mammalia > Rodentia > Heteromyidae > Perognathus > Perognathus longimembris. The sequence goes on from NC_063170.1 coordinate 34,534,131, forward strand.
GTGAAATGTTTTCAAATTCTTGACCTAATTGAAATCAGTGTTTATATGACTTGCCAAAGTTTTTTTTTTTTTTTTTAATGTGTGTGACGGGCTGAAAATGTTAACTTAAGAAGAGGTTCAGGCATAGCAGATGCAAAAACATTGAAAACCATTCGTCTAATTTAATTGTCAAGTTGTGCCAAAAATGCTAATGTGATATCTTTGAAGAGTAATTGGTACAAAGAATATCCTCAAAGAGAACTATTTCCACACGTCTGGCTCTTATCTCACCCTCTTTACATTTTTCCCTCTGTGGTTGGCAGAGCAATGCATGCTCAGTCTGTGCCCAGCTGAACAGGGACCCAGCTCGCTCGGCAGATATTGCAGCCACTGAACTTGAGCATATTATGGAAATGAGTGCAGATTCTTTCTTGAGATTTATCCCAAGATACTAACAGAAGAATTGTTAATCCTTCTTACTGCCTAATATGGTCTTTGCATGTGTCTCTTGAACCCGATAGGTTGGGCAGCTATTGCAGGGCTCATTTCTTAGAGACAAGGATACCTGCTCACTGAATAGGAGGAATTTGGGGTTTTGGTGGTATTTCTTGGAAGCAGCTCCAGAGACAACTTTTAGTCTCTCAGTCATATTACCTGGGAGTTCCTGGAAGATTTCCTAGGAAAGAGTTCTTGCCCTGACCCAGCTATGATAGGGTTCCTTTCCCATGTCCCCCCAGCCTTTTCTCCAGCCCCCCACCATGTGTAACTCTTCCACAGACCAAAAGGACTAGGATGAGAACCATTTTGGAGCAGGTAATTGAAACAGAGTCTGAGGAAAATGGAAAACCCATCTCATGTTCAGTGCTGGAGAACAAAGATGGTAAGAGAAGGCAGTGTTTTCTGGAGGGTAGTATCCATGGAGTCCAGGGACAGCAGCTATCCCTCTGCTTCTGGCCTGTCGTTATCTTCCACCATTACTGTCCTCACAGTGCTCCTGGCCAGCAGACCCACCTCCAGCCACATTTGAGAGCCCCTTCCTCAGCGCCCCTCTCCTTCTCCTGTATCACCTCACACTCTCCACTTCCTCAGAGACCAGCTATTCGTCATGTCCACTGTCTGTCACTCCCTGATAGAATTTTGTCTCCTAAAGGGCAAAAATCTTATTTTGTTTGCTCTGCACTTGGCACCCAGTACTCAGCACAAATTTGTCAAAATGATTAATAAAGATTCAAATATTCATAAAATTATTGACATCGATCCTTGTTAAGAGGAATAGTTAGAGAATTGGGTGCCTCTCCTAGCTAAATAGCATGGCTAACCATCATAGATTTCATACACTAGAAAAGTAACCATCTAAAGATTTTTTTTCCTCAAGATACACAATACCGAAGGGCTGGACCTTCCCCTGGCCACTCTGAGTTCCTGCTATTATTGACATGAAGATCAGCAAAACACCATTTAGCCATGCTGCTTGGCACAGCTAAATGAATGACTTGTGAGCAGCTGTAGCATTGGCCTTAGCCAGCCTGCTGAGCCAGCTGGGCCACACCCTGCTCACCATCACTGCCCTGCCTCTCTGTAGAGAGGTCCTGTGGAGTGAGCCCCTTTTCTGGCTTACATAATGCAGACTCTAGAAGATGGTATAGTTGCAAGTTGTGGGGAAGAGTTAGACAGAGAGAAATCCTCTTAAAGAAACATGGTTATGTTGGAGGAGGTTTGGGGGACAAGGTGGAACTGGAAAGGCAACAAGGAATGAAGGAAATGGACCCAGACAACCCCTGCTGCATGGCAGGGGCCTGGAAGGGAGTCATTTGGCCCCTTTTCCAGTGTCACTCTGGGGCATATGGCAGGACTTTGTTATGGTAAATTAATTATGAGCAGAGGTACTTTGTGTCATTTCCAGGCAGAAGCTTGAAGAGCCATGTGTGAGTCATCCTGCTTTCTTCTGTCTGCCTTTCTGACTGTCACATTATGTAATGAGATAGAACCACAAGCAACACCCCTCACAGAAACAAAGCCAGAAGGAGGAATGAACTGTGTGTGATTGTGTCAAGTCTCTGAGATTTCAGGACTTTTTGTTACTGCAGCATAAATTGGCATACCTGACTAATATATGAATATTTCCCTTCATAGGAACTAACGATAATCAAACAGAAAACTTGAATTTTTATTGTTGTTTGTTCATTTGTTTGAGTCATGTAACACTATTTAGCCCAGGCTGGCCTCAAACACTTGATATGCTTTTCTCAGCCTCTTAAGTGCTGGGATTATATGTGTGTGCCACTGTCAAGATGAACCCATGGAATATTTGTTGGTTATAAATGTTTCTACTTAGAATTATTAAAAAATAGAAATCATGTGTTGGTGGCTCATGCCTATAATCCCAGCTTCTCAGGAGACTGAGATCTAGGGACCAACATTAGAAATCAGCCTGGGCAGACCAAGAGACTCATTTCTCCAATTTACTAGGAAAAACCTAAAAAAGGACATGTAGCTTAAATGACAAAATGCCATGCTCAGAGTTCAAGCCCTAGTACTGGCCAGGGGAGTGGGAGGTGGAGAGAGAAGATGCAGAAGCAAAAGGGAGGGAGGGGAGGGAGAACAGGCAAGGTAGCTTGTGCCAGTAATCCCACCCACTCAGAAGTCAGAGATGGGAGGACTGTGGTTTGAAGTCAGCCTAGTCAAAAAGTTTGTGAAACCCTAATCTCAAAAACAACCCCGGGAGAAAAACCAGCATCCAGAAGCAGTGGAGAAACGCAGGAAAACAAAAAGGAGCAAAAAAGAAGAACCGAAAACCTACACGGAGCCGGAGATTAATCGGGGCACCCTCCCCCCACCAGCCGGCCCTGGCCCAAACAGGGCCAGGCTGGGAAAGGGAAACCCGGCGATCGGCAGACAGGTTGCCAGGAGCGCAGAATCCATATAGCGGGAGACCCCACGGACACAAAGCAGGGTGCGGACCAAGACACACCCGGCAGCGACGAGAAGTTCGGGTCCACACCGGATTCGGACAAGGGAACCCAGCGCGGCAGAAAGAGGGAACGGGGGAAGCCACCACGACACTTCGCCAACCCCTGAAGGGCCAACGGCGGCGCGGGACACACACACAAAGCAGCAAAAGTGAGTCCCCCATAATCCCTTCCCCCAACGGGAGACCCAAGCCCGACAAAGAAGCTATAGCTCCCTCCCTCCCCCTCCCCACTCCCGTGGGAACAAAGGACCCCCAAATCAGGCGGGAAGCTCCCATCAGGCGCTGGGAAGCCAGTCTAGCAGGGGAAGGGCGGAACAGCCCCAAGCCCCCAAAGGTTCCTGAACTGGCAGAACCGGCCCCGTCCCCTTCCCAACAGGGGCCCGGGACAGCCGGCAGGGCAAGCCCCACCCGAGGCGCCTAGACCTTGCGGACTCTTACAACTAAAATCACAGGCGCTGGTGGGCAATACCAGCCCAGCAGGGTCACCTGAGCCTGATCTCGTTCCCCCTCCTCGCATCGGAGGCGAGGTCTGAGAGTGCCAAGCCACACCCGGACAGTCGATCCCACTGGGCCCCACACATACTGCCTCCCCCCCCCAACGGACTGGCGGGAGGGCACAAGCACAACCCAACAACCCAGGGCTCGCTCTGGGAGGCAGACCCCACTTAAGTGCCTGTTGTAGGGGACTCACAGTGCACAGGAGGGCGGGGCCCCGGCGAAAGCGCCCGCTCTGGTAGGCGTGCCCTGCACTGGTGGGCAGGGCCACAGCGACAGCACCTGCTGCTGCAGACACGCCTACACAGAAGGGAGGGAAGATCTACACAGACTTCCAGATGCGCAAATCACAAAGAAACATAACTCAGTTCATCAAAGGACAAGCCAACTCGCCAGCTTCAAAAAGCAGCACGACTGGAGAGGAGATGGAGAATAAAAAAGCAAATGAGGACATGTTAACAGGAATGATCGAAACCGTCAGAAATGAAATCAGAAAACAATTCCAGGAGTTTAGAGCGGAAATCTGGAAGGACACCCAGGAAGCCAAGAAAGAAATGGAAGCAAAACTGGATACAATGCAAGCCTCGTTTAAAGAAATGGAAGCAAAAATGGATACAATGCAAGCCGCCTTTAAAGAAAATCTCCACACCCTGAGAATTGAAATGCATGAAAAAATAGATTTAAAATACAACTCTTTAAAGGAAGAAATTTCCACGATCAGAGCTGATATGACAACCATGAATAGCTCTCTGACATCCATAAACTCCGCAATTGAAACCATAACACAAAGAGTGGACCATATGGAATCCAGAATCTCTCGCCTGGACGATGAAGCAGCTGACAACAACCAGAAAATGACCACACTCCAAGAAAAGGTGAAGCTTCAGGGAAGATTAATCCAGGAACTAATGGACAAAGACAAGAGATATAATCTGCGCATAATTGGAATAGAAGAAGGAGCCGAATATCAGAGCAGAGGGCTTAATCATGTTCTCAATAAAGTTATTGCAGAAAACTTCCCCAATCTCACAGGGGACCCCATCCAGGTAACCGAAGCCTATAGGACACCTGGCAGGCCAGACCCCAGGAAAACCACCCCAAGGCACATAATATTCAAGACTACAGACCTCAAGATTAAAGAGCAAATTCTGAATTCAGCCAAAGCGAAGAAGGAAACTTTTTTCAATGGGAAGAGGATTCGAATAACATCCGACTTATCCACACAAACTTACCAAGCTCGAAGTGAGTGGAAGAACACCATCCAAGTACTTCAGAATAACAATTTACAACCTCGGATCAAATATCCAGCGAAACTGGAGTTCACATTCGAAGGGAGAACCAGATCTTTCCACACCAAAGAGGAGCTAAAGGAGTATGTGAATAAAAAACCAGCCCTACAGCGAATATTAAGAGGGGAAGCCCACCCAACAGAGATCTTAAAAGACACACAGACAGAATCAGAAAGAAACTTCAATAGCCAAAGTCCAGCAGAAAGACCAGCTCACTAAAGACAAGAAGAAAAAAAAAACAACAGGAAAAAACAGCCCAACAAGAAAATGGAAGGAGAAAAAACACCCTTATCCTTGATCTCTTTAAATATAAATGGCTTAAACTCCCCGATCAAGAGGAGCAGACTGGCAGAATGGATCCGCAAGCAAAAAGTTGACATCTGTTGTCTACAAGAGACCCACCTTACAGCAAGGGACAAAAACAGGCTTCGAATGAAAGGATGGAGCAAGATCTACCAAGCAAATGCACCCACCAAAACGGCAGGTGTAGCCATTCTGATCTCAGACAAGCTGGATTTCTCTTTAAAGTCCACTCAAAAAGACAAAGAAGGACACTACATATTGATACAAGGAAAAATCCAGAATCAAGACATCACGGTGATAAATGTATACTCACCGAACAAAAGAGGCCCGACATATGTCAAGCAAATTCTCACAGAATTACAGAGCAAGATAGATGCAAACACAATCATAGTGGGTGACTTTAATACTCCTCTCTCTCCAAGAGACAGATCCAACACCCAGAGGATTAGTAAGGGAGCTGAGGATCTAAATAACACCATTGCCCAAATGGATCTAACAGACCTATATAGAACCTTCCACCCTACAGAGACCCAATACACCTTCTTTTCAGCAGCCCATGGATCATATTCCAAAATAGACCACGTCATAGCCCACACAAAGAACCTCAGCAAATACAAAAGAATTGACATCATCCCATGTATTATATCTGATCACAGTGGATTAAAGGTAACCCTCAACAACAAAGGATACCACAGAGCCTATACACACTCTTGGAGGCTAAACCCCACGCTGCTATCCAACACTTGGGCCACAGATCAAATTAAAGATGAAATCAACGAATTCATAAGCCACAATGACAAAGAAAACACATCACAAAGAAACCTATGGGACACAGCTAAGGCAGTACTGAGGGGCAAGATCATTGCACTCAGTACCCACATTAAAAGAATGGAAGCAGAGCAGGTGAATACCCTCATGATGAAACTAAAACAACTGGAGAAACAAGAAATGACAGAATCTAAAACGACTAGGAGGGGAGAGATTACAAAGATTAAAGAAGAGATAAATCTGATTGAAAATAGAAAGACCATTCAACAAATAAATAAGACTAAAAGCTGGTTCTTTGAGAAAATAAACAAAATTGACAGACCCCTTGCAAGACTCACAAAAAAAAGAAGAGAAGAGACTCATATTCGTAAAATCAGGGACTCCACAGGAAAAATTACAACAAATACACACGATATTCAAACAATCATAAGGAGCTATTTCCAAAACCTCTACTCAACAAAAAACAATAATCTTACAGAAATGGATCAATTCTTAGAGAAGTACAAACTGCCCAAACTGAACCAAGAAGAAATAAATCAACTAAATAAACCAATAACTTACGGTGAGATACAGGAGGTAATCAAGAACCTCCCTACTAAGAAAAGCCCAGGCCCAGATGGATTCACCAATGAATTCTACAAAACCTTTAGTGAGGAGCTAATTCCAATACTCCTCAAACTCTTCCGCGAAATAGAAACGGAGGGAGAAATCCCGAACTCATTCTACGAAGCTAATATCATACTCATCCCCAAACCAGGCAAAGATCCAACAAAAAAAGAGAACTACAGACCAATATCACTAATGAACACAGATGCAAAGCTCCTCAATAAAATATTAGCTAACAGGATCCAGAAAGTGATCAAGAATATCATACATCATGACCAAGTAGGCTTCATCCCTCAGTCACAAGGATGGTTCAACATCCGTAAATCAATCAATGTAATTCACCACATAAACAGAACTAAAATCAAGAATCACATTGTTATCTCAGTCGATGCCCAAAAAGCCTTTGACAAAATACAACATCCATACCTATTAAAAGCTTTGGAGAGAACAGGAATAGATGGAACATTCCTCAAAACAATAAAAGCCATATACAACAGACCAACTGCTAATATCATATTAAATGGAGAGAAACTTAAATCATTCCCCCTAAACACAGGAACAAGACAAGGATGCCCACTCTCCCCACTTCTGTTCAACATAGTACTGGAATCCCTAGCCATAGCAATAAGGCAAGAGGAGGACATCAAAGGGATCCACATCGGCAAGGAAGAAATCAAGTTATCCCTATTCGCAGACGACATGATCTTATATCTCAAGGACCCAAAAAACTCAGTACCCAAACTCCTACATCTAATAAACCAATTTGGCAAAGTAGCAGGATACAAAATCAATCCACAAAAGTCAGCAGCTTTTCTGTACACCAGCAATAGACAAACAGAAAAGGAAATTATGGAAACAATTCCATTTACAGTAGCCAAAAAAAGAATAAAGTACCTAGGGATCAACTTAACCAAGGACGTGACGGACCTATTCAATGAAAACTACAAAAATCTAATAAGGGAAATCAAAGAAGACACAAGGAGATGGAAAGACCTCCCATGCTCATGGGTAGGCAGAATCAATATAGTGAAAATGGCCATACTGCCCAAATTGTTATACAAATTCAATGCAATACCTATCAAAATCCCAGCCACATTCTTCACTGAAATAGAGAAACCAATCCATAAATTCATATGGAACAGCAAAAAACCTAGAATAGCCAAAGCAATTCTAGGCAAAAAACATAGTGCAGGAGGTATCACCATACCAGACTTCAAGCTCTACTACAAGGCCATCATAACAAAAACAGCATGGTATTGGTATAAAAACAGATCGGAAGACCAGTGGATTAGAATTGAAGACCCAGAAATAAAACCGCACTCTTACAGCCAACTGATATTCGACAAAGGAGCTAAAGACATACAATGGAATAAACATAGCCTCTTCAACTACTGGTGCTGGGAGAACTGGGCAGCCATATGCAGAAAACTCAAAGTAGACCCAAGCCTATCACCATGCACCAAGATCAACTCAAAATGGATCAAGGACCTCAACATCAGACCTGAATCCTTGAAACTACTGAAGGATAGAGTAGGAAAGACACTAGAACTTATAGGCACAGGAAGGAACTTCCTGAATAGAGTCCCAGGCGCACAACAAATAGGGGAAAGACTCAACAAATGGGACTACTACAAATTAAAAAGTTTCTGCACAGCTAAGGTCATAGCCACCAAAATAGAAAGACAGCCAACGATATGGGAAAGGATATTTACCAGCACAGCAACAGACAAAGGCCTGATATCTGTCATCTACAGAGAACTCAAAAAACTAAGCCCCTCCAAGCCCAATAAACCTATTAGGAAATGGGCAAAAGAGCTAAAGAGAGACTTCACAAGAGAAGATATAAAAATGGCAAAGAAACACATGAGGAAATGCTCAACATCCCTGCTAGTAAAGGAAATGCAAATAAAAACAACCCTGAGATACCACCTCACCCCAGTTAGAATGGCCTATACTCTGAACTCAGGAAACAACAAATGCTGGAGGGGCTGTGGGGAAAGAGGAACCCTTCTCCATTGTTGGTGGGAGTGCAAATTAGTACAGCCACTTTGGAGAACAGTATGGAGGTTTCTCAAAAAGCTCAATATAGACCTACCCTATGACCCAGCCATACCACTCCTAGGCATCTATCCTAAACAGCAAAACCCAAGATATCAAAAGGACATTTGTACTTCCATGTTTATCGCAGCACAATTCACAATAGCCAAAATTTGGAAACAACCCAGATGCCCCTCCACAGATGAATGGATCCAAAAAATATGGTACTTATACACAATGGAATACTACATAGCGATTAGGAATGGTGAAATATTGTTATTCGCAGGGAAATGGTCAGAACTCGAACAAATAATGTTGAGTGAGACAAGCCTAGAACACAGAAAACAAAGGGGCATGATCTCCCTGATATATGATTGTTAACAAAGGGAGATGGAGAGACAGTAGAGACCAAGTCTGTGAACACTGTATATGTGCTTGATACATTGTATACTGCATATGGGTCTACCTGACCTAGACAAGGGATGGGAAAACAGGTTGTAAGATATCACAAGAAATGTACACACTGCCCTACTATGTAACTGCACCCTCTTTGCACAGCACCTTGTAAAAAAAAATTTATGTTCAATTGATAATAAAAAAAATTAAAAAAAAAAAAAAAAAAAAAAAAACAACCCCGGGAGCTGGGAATGTGGCTTAGTGGTAAAGGGCTTGCCTTGCATGCATGAAGCTCTGGGTTTGATTCCTTAGCACCACACAAACAGAAGTGGTGCTATGGCTTAAGTGGGAGAGTGCTAGCCTTGAACAAAAGGAAGCCAGGGACAGTGCTTAGGACCTGAGTTCAAGGACTGGCAAAAACAAACAAACAAACAAAAACAACGATCTAGGCACAGTGGTTTTAAATCCAGCTACTTGGGAAACACAGAAGGGTCACTGAGACTGGCCAGGGAGAAAGTACATGACCGACCCTATCTGAGAAACAAACCAAAAGCAAAAGGACTGGAGGCAAGTGGTAGAGTTCCTGCCTGACTTCGTTCTCCATCGCAGAGGCCAGTGTGGGATTAAAAAAAAAAAAAGAGGAAGATGTAAGTGAGGGGGTGGCAGTTTCAGATAGTGAAGGAGTGAGAGGATGCCATAACTGCTGAACACACAGGGAAGTGACAAACGGAGCCTTGCTCAGAACTGGGGAAGGGACACTGCTGTCAGTGAAAACAGTACATGCAAAGGCCCTGAAGTGGGAATGCGTCTAACATGTATGTACAGTGAACAAAGGTAGAATGGCCAGGAATCAATCAGTGGAACCAGGGAATGGTGCAGGCAGATGTTTGTCATAACCCACTGTCTTGAAGCCAGTTAAAATGGGTAAATCATAATTTAATATGAAAGAATATATTCTGAAAGAATATAATTTTCTGTAAAAAGAATCCAGAAGACAGACATTGGAGGGCCCTGACCAAGGGGTCAGCAGAGGATGTGGAGGGAAGTAGCTGGGACCTTGAGGGACTTTTTTGGGAGAGATTTACTGAAATATGACATGTAGGGTATGAGGGAGAGATGGCTCTCAAGTGAAGGGCTGGCCATTGGGAAAAGAAGAGTTACCCTCATCCAGAGTGGAGAAGGTTCTAGAAAGTAATGAACTGTGACTATCAGGCTCATGCCCATCAACCATTGGTTCCTGGAGAACTCTTCCCTCCTCAGCCTTCTGAGCTCTGGTGCTGGCACTGCCCCCTGCTGCGGCCTCTTGCACCCATGTGATGCATCACATTCAGGGACAGTGTCCAGGAGACGGAGAACATGAGCTTTGCCTAGCAGCAAGAGGTCACGGAGTGAAACAGACTTGGCTCAAGAGGCCTGGACACTTGTAATGAGCTGAATATAGATTCCACTGAGCTATAAAATAAAATAACTATTTTAATATCCAGTATCTCCCTGCCAAGGCGGCTGAAGAAAAGTCTATGAGCAATAAAATTAGTCCAGAAAAAGACATTGGGGAATAAAAAACAAACATTGAAAGCAGCCACCTTCTAAAAGGAAACAGATTAGAGGAGCCCAAACAAGGAAGGCATCACTTGGACTGAAACTCACCAGATAGTGGTAAAGCAGTTGGTTGCAAGGGGAAAGGCCAGAATGTAATTTTCCAGGCTGCTGTCTGTTAAGCCACTAATCCCTAAGTGACTTCATCCCTCTCCTGGCTTCGTCTCTTAGGGGCAGTGCTCTGAAGGCAGAGCAGGGCATAGCCATTTCCACCACCTTCAGGGAATCCCTTGCTCTAACTTCTCACATTCTTCCAGACAGGAGAACCCTTCCAGTCAGCACCGCTGCTTCCCTTCTCTTGGACTCCCATCAGTCTATCGCTGTCCATTTCTCACCACTCATCATCCCCACCCACGCTAGCCCCGGCCATGTTCCCTTCTGTATACATTCAGAAGGATCAGGTTTTAAAAACAAAAATTAAATTAAGATCCCCTTTAAACACCCTCCCAATGGAATCTCACTCCATTTGTCTGATATCCAAACTAAGTATCAGATCGTCTAGGTCCTGTGTAATGAGAAATCTACCCATCTCTCTATCTCATCTTACTCTAGTCTTTGGGTAACTGGCCTTCTGACCTAGGGGGTCTATGCAGAGCTGAAGCCCACTGCCTGGAGGACTCTCTCCCATACCTGTCTGTGATTGGTACAAGCAATCTCCTCCTGACTCATCACCCCCAACCACATCATCATCGATTACTTGGCCCCGAATAGTGGGTATTCTAACTATAGAGAAAGATCTGGTCTAGGTACTTACTGTCTTTACCTTCAAACGAAACTGGTAAGAAAATGGGTCATTTTTTACATTTCTCTTTGGATTTCTTGGAATGTGGTAGACACGTACATGCATCTACATGGTTATATGTACCTGTAAATAAGTGAACAAGCATGAATGAATGATTGTATTAGGCTTAGTAAATGAAAGATATTTGCCTACATGGTCCTCTCATGTACACATCAAACAGAACCTGGCACATCGTAGGTGCTCAGAGCTTTTTTCAAGCTGAATGAATACGTTTCACTCTAACTTGTCAGCTGAGAAAATATATATGTTTCCCAAGGTCCCACACTTGATAAATGGTAAGGTAGGGATTCAAACCCACATAGCTAGAACAAAGCAGATGTCCTTGATGTAAAAAAAAAATTAAAAAAGAAATGCTCAGTGAGTGGACAGCTTAGAGTGAAACCCAAGTCTGCCTAAATCCAGAGTGAAAGTCAAATTTACCCAAATCCAGAAAGCTCAGTAGCTGGGATGTTTTTCCCTGGAGTGTAGACAATTTTGTCTCCCAGCTGGATGTAATCTTTTCATTTAAGACACAGGAAAAAATGTGGAATTTGGGAGAAGTGTCATTTTGGATTTGAGATTAGATGGCACAGACCTTTGCCTGCTCCATGCACTTGCCGCAAAAGGTGACAACACTATTTACATCCTGCATGGCAGGCCATGGCGCAGAGTCTGAAATCAAATGATTATTTTTGAGAGTATTTTATTTTAAAAGCCTCTGAGTGACAAATGATTTAGCTAGCTTTCAACACCATGCTTCATGTGGTTTCAGTTGCCAGAGGGTGACTTACAGCCAGGCCTGGGAGCTCTAACCCAAATGAGCCTAGAAGAATCTAGGCAGTCACATCTTCTTTATGATGTTTAATAAAGCTTAGCATGCTTTCTTTCCTGAAAAGTTTATTACAGTGCAGATGGCAACATTGCTTGCAGGCTGGGAGGAATATGAGCCCGTGTAACAGGCAAGTGTGCAGGCAGAGTGGATCAAGACACAGCCCCCATCCATATCAGAGGTAGACAGAGCAGGGAGAGACAGCATTGACTGTGCACCTTGCCTGGGGCCCCACATACCTTTTGGCCATTACATTCCCAACTTGGAAGTAGGTTAAAATACTTTTGAATATAGTTATCTGTTTTTTTTGTGTGTGTGTGTGCTGGTATAGGAGCTTGAACTCAGGGCCTGTCCCTTACTTTTTTTGCTCAAGGCTGGCACTCTACCACTTGAATCACGGCTCTACTTCAATCTGGTTATTGTGAAGAATTACCTATTTTAGTTAATATATACTTATCACTAATACTTATGCTGATTTATGAAATCAATACATATAAAATGTATCATAAAATTATATTACAAGGGCTGGGAATGTGGCTTAGCAGTAGAGTGCTTGCCTAACATGCATGAAACCCTGAGTTCGATTCCTCAGCACCATATAAACAGAAAAAGCCAGAAGTGACACTGTGGCTCAAGTGGTAGATGGCTAGCCTTGAGCAAAAAGAAGCCAGGACAGTACATAGGCCCTGAGTTCAAGTCCCAGGACTGGCCAAAAAAAATATATTACAAAACACTATTAATTATTTTAGCTAAAATTATGTTTTGCTTAGGATGGCAGAAACTCTAAAATATTCTTAAAATTTCTTGGTTCTTATATAAAATAAGTTTGGTGGTAGGTATCCCATGTTGGGGATATCTCTAACACTAGGGACTGAGGTTTAACTCTTTGGTCCTAAGAAAGGGTTAGTAAACTTTAGCCTGCAGCCCAGCACCTATTTTTGTAAGTTACGTATTGGGATAGCATGACCAGGCTCATTCATATATTATGCATGACCACTTTGGTTCTCCAATAGCAGTTGAGTAGCTACCCCAGAAATATATGGCCAGAAAAGCCCAAGACACTTTGTACCTGACACTTTTCAGAAAGCATTGTCTCATCCCTGCCTCAGGATATGGCATCTACCTCTCATTGAAAGTGGTTCACAACTGTAACCCTAGCTGGAAGTTGAGATCTGAGGATCAAGGTTCGAAGCCATCCCAGCAGAAAAAAGCTGGGAGTAAAAATGTGGCTCAAGTGGTAGAGTACCAGTCTTGAGTGAAAATGCCAAATGAATTTAAGGCTTATATTCTAGTACACACACACACACACACACACACACACAAACACGGCTATGCAAGTTCTGTCCTTTGTGGGTATGTTATAGAATGAATAAGGATAAAAAGAAGTCTTTTAATGGGTCTTTCTTGTGCATGCGTGTGTGCATGTGTACATGTGCTGGTTCTGGGACTTGAACTCAGGGGTGGGCAACTGTGCCTGATCTTTTTTGCTTAAAGCTAGTGCTCTACCACTTGTGCTACAGCTCCACATTTTTTTGGCAGCTCTGGTTTTTTGGTGGTTAATTGGACTTAAGAGTCGCATGGACTTTTCCTGCCCAGACTGGCTTTGACCATGACCCCTCAGTTCTCAGCCTCCTAAGTAGCTAGGATCACACATGTGAGCCACCAACATTCAACTAGTGTTTTCATTCTTATTCCTACATTACAAGGAAAGTTAAATCAAGGGAAGTTAAGTTAAGCAAACTATTATAAAATGACATCTTACATACTTGTAATTCTATCTATTAGGAAGGCTCAGATCTGAAGACTGGAGTCTGAAACCAGACTGGATTCCACGAGACTCTTATCTCCAATTAACCAGCAAAAAGCCAGAAGTAGAGCTGTGGCTCAAGTGGCAGAGCACTAGCCTTGAGCAAAAAAATCTAAGCAAGAGTACCAGGCCCTGAGTTCAAGCCACAGTAACTGCACATACACAAAGAAACTCATTTCACAAATGGTGAAATTTGTTTCACAAAAATGTAGGGGAGTATGTAAAGTCAGAGGATATCAAGTAGATACCAAGAAGGTAGGAACATTTTGCAATATTTTTAACGATTTTCCATTGTCGTAAAACAATATGACTAGACTTCCTAGTCCTATTTTTCCCTTCCCCCAAATGATGCTTTCCCTTTCCACATAGCCACAAATCTCCCCATCCCCAAGAAAAAAAGCCCCCCTTGCTCAACAGGGAGACTCTGTAAGAGAAGTGTTAGACTCATTGTGGAATCTCCAGCACCCTGATCTGCCTGGAACAGAAAAGAAGCTTAGCAAACAATTGCTAAATGGCACACAGTAAGATCATGAGTTGCTTTGAAGTGGGAACCATGTCATCCTTCTCCCATGTCCAACTTCTTTTATGGTCTTGATCATGCTGCACATACTGTAGGTAACTGTGTCGGTGAAAAGTCATTCTGTTCCAAGTGGCAGGAGCCCAGCGCAAACTGGCTGAAGCTGAAAAGAATATTTATTGGCAAATGTTATTGAGAAGTCCAGGCAGGGGTGGTTCTATATGCAGACACAGCTGGATTTCAGAGCTGGTCCTCTCTCTCTCTCTCTCCCCCCCCCCCCCCCCCCCTCTCTCTCTCTCTCTCTCTCTCTCTCTCTCTCTCTCTCTCTCTCTCTCTCTCTCTCTCTCTCTCCATCTCTCCCACCTCTGTTTCATTTATCTCTCTCTGCTTCTCTCTGTACTTTGGCTCTGTTCCCTTCTTCTACACAGAGCTTCCTCTGCATAGCTGTGGGGAAAACAGGAATGTCTCCATAACTCTGTGGCTATTTCTGCTCAGGCTGCTAGAGAACAAGAGTCCCTATCTCTGTCACTCTCAATCTCCATTTCTCTAGCTCAGCATTCGCATATCAGATCTTACATTTGTACATCCTTTAACTGATTGCTGTAACTGTAATCACATAATCTGATTGGCTAGGTCCCCTGTAGGAGGTATTCCTAGGCTGTGAAGCAGTGTGTGAGCCCTTCAAGGGTCTGGCCTCAGAGCCAGAAAGCCCTTTTTTAGCTTGCAAGAGCAAGTGATCCTCCTTTCTTTGTTCCGTTCGTGGTTGTGGTTCCTTGAATAAAAATGTAAATCACTCAGAGGAGCAAAATTCAGATGGCCATGCCAGAGAGAAAAGGTCCACCTTACTTTTTGCTAAAGGAGTGTTATTGTTTCTTTTTGTATACCAAGAAAGCCTTCCAAGCCTCTCTTCACATGTGTGCATTCTTATCCAGTGCTGATATTCAGGCCTTTTTCTAATATATTGGTTACTGTTTGTTTGGGATTCATGTGTTTCTTTGACCTTCTGTGCAAAGTTGATGGATGGGTTTTTAAGCATCTTTAAATGAATTACAATATATGCCAAACTTATATTTTTGTAATATTTCTGCCAAACTGGACTACAGTGGATGGCTTATGTCCACATTCCTTTTGGAATGTGCATGTTCATAAAATTTTACGCCTGTCAGTTGGTAATTTGCCAACATTCATTTGCTATCACATCATGATCATTTTGTTTTTTTTTAAACAACAACAAAAAATATTTAAACACAGGTATTAGCATGAACGAAATATCTTCCAATAGCCTGTCATTTGGGATGTTTTAGCTGGAGAAAGATGAGTTCCATAAAAAAGAAAAGAAAAAGAAAAAGATGCGCCTGGAAAGACATGGGAAAAAAAGCTAGATAGGCCATGGGGCTAGGTGAGCTTGGTGCTCAGTGGTGTTTTACAAACTTTCAGGCCATCAACTTGGGAGGTATACAGAACACTTAAGGCTTTGGTCAATTAGGCTATATTAACTTATTTTGTTAGCTGAGACACTTGGTTTCAAGTGACAAATACCTAACTCAAATTTGTTTTCGGCTTAAATAACGTGGAGGTCCAAGGGCTTATTCACTTCAGGTATATCTGGATATCTTTCTCCATTTCTTTGAATTTACCCGCCTCTTCATACTGGGGTTTTAACTCAAGGCCTCATATTTGCTCAGTTTGCTTACTCAGCTGACACTCTACCACTTGAGCCATATACCCAGCCTGGAGACAGAGCTTTATGGACTTTCCTGACCAAGTTGGCTTTGAACATGATCCTCCAGGTCTCAGCTTCTTGAATAGCTAGAATTACAAACATGAGCCACCAGTGCCCAACTAATGATTCATTCTTAGCCTAGTTTTCAGAATGAGGTGACAAGAGACTGCCATCACTCCAGCCTAGCATTCATCAACTCCATGGAAACAGCTGCTTTTCTAATAGTTCCCGTGAAAGTCCGGGGCAAACCTGAGGCCCTGGGCCATTCCTGAGGTATGTGTTCTGCCCAAAGAACTGCTACATTTCAGTTGACACAGTAGCCATGTGCTCCAATATGGATGGAACATGGATTGACAGCCCATGGGTGATATTATTAGAAAAAGAGAGAGATGTATGTATTAGGGGAAAACAGAAGATGCCACCATGCCTGCCTTTCTGACAGACATACAGAGTGCCATGCCCATCCCCCATCAAAATTAGGAAGAGAGAACTTAGAAATGAGGATTCTAGAAAGACCATTATAAATTGTGAACCTCTTGTTTTCAAATGAAATTTTCAGCTATACACCAGTGTCTCAGAGAAGCTCTTACCCATCCCTCTCCCCCTTCTGCCCCCCATCCCCCACCCCAGTCCTGGAGGCTCTCTTTGGACTTCTAACTCTACAGGAAAACCTCTGAGCATAGACAACCCACGAGAAACATAGGGGCAAGTGAATAGCCAAGAATGTAAAGAGGTTTTCCCCAGGTCATACAGTTTGTCACCTTCCAAGATAGTAGAGCTTGTAAATTCCAAGATGTCTGCTTCTGACCCCAACATTTTTCTTCTGTCTCTGTCTTTTGAGACAAGTGATAGCTTGGTGAACTTCCTTACTAGGAATGTCCCAGTGTTACCTAAGCCTTTGGCATAAGTGGATGTAGCTAGCTTCACCTCTAACCATGGCAGACCTTCCAGGGGTCCTAAAGGTCACCTTCTACCACTCCCAAGTCTTGTTAAACTTTCCTTACCCTTTCTTCTCACTCACAACCTTTTAAGGGAGATTCTAGCTTTGTTCCTGTAGCAGCCCCAGCTTTGGTCTAATAAGTATGGGTGAATGGCAGTCACTTTGTGCAGAGGAAGTACTGAGTAGTTAGCCATATTATCACCCTTTACGGAAGCAGTGTGCTTCCGGTAGAGACAGGTTCCTCCAAAGTAAAGTTGTGCCAATTTCTTTTTTTTCTTTAAAATTTTATTTTTTATTGTAAAGATGATGTACACAGAGGTTACAGTTACACAGGTCAAGTTATTAGTACATTTCTTTTTGTTTTTTTTTTTCGTTTTTTTTTTCAGTCCTGGGCCTTGGACTCAGGGCCTGAGCACTGTCCCTGGCTTCTTCCCGCTCAAGGCTAGCACTCTGCCACTTGAGCCACAGCGCCGCTTCTGGCCGTTTTCTGTATATGTGGTGCTAGGGAATCGAACCTAGGGCCTCGTGTATCCGAGGCAGGCACTCTTGCCGCTAGGCTATATCCCCAGCCCCAGTACATTTCTTTTTGAACAGTGTCACCTCTTCCTGTATTTCCTCCCAGTTTTTTCTTTCCCAATCCCCTCCCCGACATGTTGTATAGTTCATTTTCAACACTGTCTAGTGACTGTTACTGCTGAATTAGTTCACCCTTTGTCCCACCATTTCTGTGCTTCCCTTACCTCTCCCCAAATCAAACAAACTTACATATAAGACAAAAAGTCCAGAAAACAAAAACAGTGACAAAAGGCAAAAAACAGAAAAAAGAAAAATACAAAAAGTAAAATATGATCATATGCACATAGCCATGGAGCCTTCATGATCCTTTACTAAGGATATCTTCCTTTGGTCTCACTGTGTAAATGATTAGAGTCCTGTTTAACTTGTCATGTCCAAGTGTAATTTTTTTATCGTTTACTATCCATTGTGTTTACTAGTAAATTTATACGTACATTTTAATTATTACAAATGAGGGAAACCATGCAATAGTTTCTTTGGGTCTGGGTTATTTCACTTAATTTTTTTTTTTTTTTTTGCCAGTCCTGGACCTTGGACTCAGGGCCTGAGCACTGTCCCTGGCTTCTTTTTGCTCAAGGCTAGCACTCGGCGACTTGAGTCACAGCACCACTTCTGGCTTTTTCTATATATGTGGTGCTGAGGAATCGAACCCAGGGCTTCATGTATATAAGACGAGCACTTTACCACTGGGCCATATTCCCAGCCCCTTCACTTAATATTTTTTCTAATTCTTTCTATTTCCTTATGAATTGGGCAAATCATTCTTTCTGATGGAAACATAGAATTCCATTGCACATATATATGTGCATATATATGTATATGTATGTATGACATTTTCTTGATCCATTCATCTACTGAGGGGCATCTGGGTTGGTTCCATATTTTAGCTGCTATGGTAAATAATGCTGCAATTAACATAGTTGTGCTGGTGGCTTTAGTATGGCCTTGCTTGTGATCTTTTAGGTAAATGCCCAGAAGTGGGATTGCTGGGTCATAGGGGAGCTCTATGTTTAGTCTTTTGAGGAACCTTCATACTGCTTTCCAGAGTGTCTGGACAAGTTTGCATTCCCACCAACAGTGTGGTGGCATTCCATTTTGAGTTGTGCTAGTTTCTGCCTATAGCTGTGCAAACCAAGGCTGAGTTGCCCCAGGTAGGGACATTATTAAGCTGACTCAAATATCAGGTGGTCTTTAAGTTCCCTCTTCTGTAATTCTCAACTGCAGCTTATTTTGCTCCCTGGGGGATATTTGGCAATATCTGCAGAGATGATTGATTATCATGGCTCGAGGGTGAGGATGCTCCTGGCACCCGACAGGCAGATGCCAGGAAAGCTGCTAGGAAAGCTGCTAAACATAGCTTGGGACTGCTCCCTTCAGCTGTTTTCCATTGCAAGTGTCAATGGTGCCCATGACGAGAATCGCTACTCACACCTGGCATTCTGAGATGACCTCTGGGACAGGAACTGGCTTTCTGTGGGCTTAAAGACAGATCAGCAAACTGGCTCATGACCTGCTCTTGTCAATAAAGTTTTATTACAACACAGCCACCCCATTCATGTATCTAGAGCCACTTTTAAGATGCAGTCGCAAAGCTGACTAGTCCTGTTTTGCAGATTCCCTTGTTACCATCGTGTCTTCCCACCCAGGGTGAAGAGGTGGGCTGCCAAGGGTTTGCCTGGCAGCAGAGGATGTCTCCTGGTACTGACATGCCCCAGAGTAGCATTATACCCTGGGCGAAGTTCTCCTAGCACAGTCCAGATAATGCTCTACTTGTTCAGCTTGTTCCCAGAGTAGGATGGTGAGACCACATCTGAGCACCCCCTGTGGGCTCTCCCTAGATACAATGGCTATTCCCATCTCAAGGCATGGGCTTGGGCTCCCCTAGAAACTGATGATCCAGCGTGAAATATGGCCTTGCCCTAGGAGAGGCTGAAACAGACCAAAGTCTGGGGTCAAGCCCTTGTTAGAAAGGAAGGATTAAAAAGAAATTAATCTCTCTTGTTCCCTCTTTGTTCACCACTGACACTGGAGAGCGGCCAAAGGCAGGAGGACATTGATGGATCTACAGAGGGCATGGTCCCATGTGGTGTCTCTGGCCTCGGGTTTGCAGGATGTAGGCATGCCTAGTGCACCAATTCATGAACCTAGGACTTCCTCCAGTTTTATATCAGGGGCTCAGCCTCTCAGAGATGCATGTATGGTTTGTGATGTGGATCATTTGAGTTCTAGCATGTGAGAAACTATTGATTTAGCTTCCATACAAATACATATTGAGACCCCAAAGGAGGTCGTGAGGTGAGTGCTCATGTTGTCATTGGAGGGCGGGTCCTGTGGTTCATGCTTCATGGGCTGAAGTCCCATGAAAAGAGTGTGTGGGCCCTGAGTTTGTACCTGAGTATTCTCTTCACTTTGCAACACTTCTGTCAACAAAAGCTGTGATGAGGGCCAGATTGTAACTCAGAACTTCACCCTATGAGTTCGTAAAGGAATTGGAATCTCACAGTTTGTGTGTGTGTGTGTGTGTGTGTGTGTGTGTGTGTGTGTGTGTGTGTGTGAACCAATCCTGGGTCTTGAGTATAAATGACTGGGCACTGTCAATCTATCATTTGAGCCATATACAGCTCTACTTCTGCCTTTTGGCTGGCTAAAGATAACTGTCTGATTTTCTTGCCCCAGCTGGCTTTGAACCTCAGACATCAGATCTTAGCCTCTTATGTAGAATTACAGACGTGAGCCACCGGAGTCTGGCTACAAAAGCACTTATTTGTGGAAAGAAAGATGGAGAACGAACAAACAACTTCCAGAAGGGCAGTCCGTCAGGGACTTGGACATCTGTGTTTGGTGCTGGCCTGGCTCTAGGGACCAGAACAAGGAAGAGCTAAGGAGCTGCACCTTGCTTTGGGGGACATGGACCCCTTCATGCATGCCTTGCCTTGGTAAATCCAAGGGCCAAAGGCTTCCATGGCCTCAGAGGCCTCCCATTTCCTAACCCATTTGTACTCAGCCTGCCTGCCTGCCTGCCTGCCCACCCCTGCAAACCTCTCTGTAGGAGTGATTAGCCATGCTGAGCAGAGGGAAAAGCTTACAATGTCTCTTTATGCTGTCATTCACAGCTGAGGTCTCTCTGGAGGATTGCATAGGGCCAATGGGTCCAGAGTTTGGCATGGAAACTGCCATTTACCCTAAGTCTGAATGTATCCAATGCTTCAGAGCTCAGTTTAAGTCTCAGAGGAGAACTTGGCCCATTGAATTCTGCTATAAGGAGCCTGTTAAAAAACATAATCCCCAACATGTAAACTCACAGACAATACTACTGCAAGCAAAAGCAAAAGAATATTCAAACTCTGGTCCAGAGCTCACCAACACAGGACCTTCTGTGGAGCTGTGATGGATTCTGGAAGAGGAATTCCAATCATTTGACTTGAGCTGCTTTGCGGGTTGCATCTGCTTGGCTGACCATGTGTCCTCAGCCTTTTATCTGTTGTAAAGGAGGAAATGAATTGCTAACTTGCTAATGGGGAATCCAGTGGCTGGAGCATCTTCTGCAACCCGTTTGCTTTGCAACCACAGATATTTGCCACTTTAACGGCCTTGCTCCTGACTTACTTGGAGGGATCATTTGAGGTCAGGAGTTCTGCAAAGGGTAAGAATATGTGGGGCCTCAGTGTTTTCTCCTCTGGCTTTTTTTTTTTTTTTACATCTCTATTCCTAAAATGTTTGTGGAGCACCTACTATGCACCAGACATATATTAGGTGCTAGATGAGCAATACTAGGCAAAACCAGACATTACCCTGCCTCTTGGGGCTTAGGTCAATTAGCAAAAACAGACATTAATGAAAGGACCACAGAACTGTATTAAGTGGAGGCTGTGGTGAGGTGCAGAGGAAGTACAAGCTGCCCTGAAGTTACATGCTGATTGATGGCTCTTGCTCATTAGTGTTTTCTATCTGTGAATACTATTATCATTCCAGTAAACACTGATGCCAGAACTCAAGCCCAGGCATTGTTTCCATCAAGCCCTGCAGGCCCTAGGGAAGGGGAAGGGAAAGGATTCCATGATAAAATGGCAATCTGAGTTGTAATCTGAAGAATGAATTGGAGTTGATTAGGTAAAGAGATGATATATTAGAGAGAACTAGGAAAGGTGAAGGCCCTGTGGCCAGAGGTCATCAGGAATATGGAGAGCAAAGAGTGTTGAGCAGTCCAAGGTGGCAGAACTTCAACTAGAAAGGCTGCAGGGTGGAGATGAAAATATTCCAAGAGCCCTGAGTGGGAGGGAGAGCCCGTCTTGCTGTCTGCCCTGGCTCCCTGGTACTTGTCTGACAACACAGCTACTCCAGAGCTGGACTCCTTCACCTCTGCTCACAAGGCTCTTCCCATCGCTCACCCGTGGCTACCTCCTAGAGGCTGCTCCTTCCTTCCAGCTCTCTTGTGTGTGGTAGTATTCGTTATTTAACACCTTCAATGGAAGAATGTCATGTGTAGCGGTTTCATGATGACATGGCAAAGCCTAGCAGCTCCCTTTGTAGCCATCAGGAAAGGATAAACCCTCAACACCCCTTGTGACTCACTCCCTCCAACCAGGCCCCACCTCCCACTGTTCTCCCGCCAGTCTGTTTGAATTTTTAATCCATCTTTGATGAAGCCATTTGTTAGAGTCACTGACTCAGGAGATGTCCCCACAGACATCACCAGAGAAGTAGTTTGTGGATCTCTTGGAGGATTCTCAGATTACCCATCCACGGAGTGTGCTACCCCCAGAGACCTCCACAGACCCCTCTACAACCCTCAGATGAAGCAGCTGCCCCTCCCTGAATGGGACTAGAATTCTGTCTCCTCTTCCAGGAGGAGATGAAGGTCTTGTCAGGGTTTTCTTTATTTTATCATCTCTCCTAAAAGATGTAGCCAAGAACCAATGGCCAATGTGGCTAATCCTAGCCACTCTTCCACTTCAGATTTTGGGGTGGCTAATTAGGGATAAAAGCCTCACAGGCTTTTCTGCTCAGGTTGGCTTTGAACTGTGAGCCTCAGATCTCAGCTTCCTGAGTAGCTAGGATTGTAGATGTGAGCCACTGGCACCAGACTTTAAAAAAAAATCTTTCCATTGCAAGTGAGGAAGAAAAAAATATCTTAAAAATTCAAAATTATTGTGGATGAAAGGACATACTGACTTACAGAATGAGAAGATTGAGTCCCATCTTCAGTTATGGTGGGATCCAGGATCTCAGACAACAAAGCCGAGATCCCATTTCTCTCTACTCTGCACCTGTGCTTTTCTGTGTGTCAAGCTCACCTGGTAGCAAGATGACTGCAAGCCATCAACCTTTCAGATGCAGGCTGCTGGCAAAGAGATGGTCAACAATACAGCAAAAGCCTCGGCCCAGCTCCTGGGAGCTGATTGCATGATGCTGACTGGCTGATCTGAGTCACATGGGGAACACCTGGAGTGGGGGTGGAGCTTGTAGTCAGAAGCAAGCGGGGAAGAGGTGCAATGTTTGGGCTACCTTCCTGGGGGTAAAGGGAGTAGAGGCCTGGGGGCAGAAATCTGGTGTTGTCCTTTCTTGTCAAGCTATGATGTGACTGCTGGGGGAGGTGGGAGGTTGATCAGGCCTGCTTTTTTTTTTTTAATTTTTATTATCAAATGGATGTACAGAGAGGTTACAGTTTCATACATTAGGCATTGGATACATTTCTTGTACTGTTTGTTACCTCATCCCTCATCCCCCCTCCCTCATCCCCCTTTCCCTTTCCTCCCCATAAGTTGTTCAGTTCATTTACACCAAACAGTTTTGCAAGTATTGCTTTTGTAGTTGTTTATCTTTTTTTACCCTGTGTCTCTCGATTTTGTTATTCCTTTTCAATATCCTAGTTCTAATACCAGTATACACAGTTTCCAATATACTCAGATAAGATACAGAGATAGTGTAGGTACAACCAGAGGAAGGGGATACAAGAAGATCATCAATAATAGAAGCTGCAGTTACACATAGCATGTTGAAAGTAGTTACAACTGTGATATAACAGTTGTTTCCATAACATGGAGTTCATTTCACTTAGCATCATTTTATGTGTTCATAAGGGTATAGTTATTGGGCTCTTGTGATCCTCTGCTGTGACTTACCTAAACCTGTGCTAATTATTCCCTATGAGGGAGACCATAGAGTCCATGTTTCTTTGGGTCTGGCTCACTTCACTTAGTATAATTTTTTCCAAGTCCTTCCATTTCCTTACAAATGGGGCAATTTCGTTCTTTCTGATAGAGGCATAAATTTCCATTGTGTATATGTACCACATTTTCCTGATCCATTCGTCTGCTGAGGGGCATCTGGGTTGGTTCCAGATTCTCGCTATGACAAATTGCGCTGCGATGAACATTGTTGTGCTGGTGGCTTTACTGTGAATTTGTTTGTGGTCTTTTGGATAGATAACCAAAAGTGGGGCTGCTGGGTCATAGGGGAGCTCTATGTTTAGCCTTCTGAGGAATCTCCATACTGCTTGCCAGAGTGGCTAAACCAGTTTACATTCCCCCCAACAATGAAGTAGGGTTCCCTTTTGGCCACATCCCCTCCAAAAATTGTTATTTTTAGTTTTCATGATATAGGACATTCTTACTGGGGTGAGATGGAATCTCAATGTTGTTTTGACTTGCATTATTTTTATGGCCTGTGATGTAGAGCCCTTTTTCATATGTCTCTTGGTCAGGCCTGCTTTTGAAGAGTCTTTGTCAGTATTGTCAGTGGGAATATCCAGGGAGCAAGTGAGTGACAAAGGTCCAGACCTCAGGTCTGGACTCCTCTCCCCACAAAGAAAAAAAACATTTTGAGTACTAGATAAAGTCAGCAAACACAGCCAAGCAAGCTCCGAGGCTTTTGCCCTGTCAACCCAAAGGACATGCTGGTCCTCTAGGGAGACAGCTGTCATGTCAGCAAAATGACATTGTCATTTGAGCTTCCTCTTGCCCTGGGAATTTTCCCAGCACACATGGAAACCTGTGTGGTGGTCTGAGGTGCTTTGGGCTCCAGACAGAGGGGGTCCTCTGAAACTCCTGCTCTAGTCCTCGGGTGTGGTCACAGCTCCTTACAGAAGAGCCCTGGCGCCCTGCTTTGGAGTGAGCAGGGAACAATTTTAGCAGCTCTGAGGGAGTATTCTAGTGATTGGACAGAGGGACATCAGGAGAGCTGCCCAGTCCCTGGTGGACCTGCCTCTCCCCATAACCTCTGCTTCATGAGGTTAGGGCTGCCGGACC
The DNA here is from genome assembly GCF_023159225.1 of Perognathus longimembris pacificus. Lineage (NCBI taxonomy): Eukaryota > Metazoa > Chordata > Mammalia > Rodentia > Heteromyidae > Perognathus > Perognathus longimembris. The sequence continues at coordinate 34,558,991 of NC_063170.1, forward strand.
CCTCACCTACTCTGCGCTGAGGTTCCATCTCCCTCCGTTGACTCTCACTGTGGCGCAGGCTCCACAGCTAGTGAAACTTTGTCTCCAGCTGAGGCACATCTCCCCCAAAGGAATCCACTTCTGGGGTGTCTGTGCCCCCTCCCCACAGCTGAAACATGAGCTCTTGGCAGCCAGGTCTCCTTCTGGAAGTTTCTGTCTTGTGCTGGGTCCTCTCTGAGGGTTGGGGAGTGAGGAGACATACCTGCTTCACAGACCTGCCCAGGCCTCTGCCTCACTCAAGTGCAAGTTCAGATGTGTTCAAACTGGCTCAGAGGGTTTCTCCTCCCGCCAGAGGAAGGAAAACACATTTCTGGCATGGTTTGAATTAAATGAGAATTTCCCGTTTTTCATAAACATTTACAGTAGTTGTGGATGCAGAGTTGAAAGGTTTAGGGTTTTGGTGTTTAATTAGAAACAAATGCCCTTTATGGTCCTGTTAGCAGGGCCAGCAGGCCTTCCATTATTAGGACTATTCCTATTATTCATGCCTGAAGGTGTAGTGTTTGCCTGTGGTACCTGATGGGCACTTCGCCAAGGTGGCCAGGCATGGCAGTAGGAAATAGCGGTAGAATCACTAGAGATGCATCTTTGTGGAAGCTAGGGCTCTGGGCCATAGCCCATGAGTAAGCTAACTCCTCCTTTCCTTTTCCTTTCCTCCCCGCTCCTCCCTTCTCCCTTCCCTCCACTTTCTGTAAGTGGTGGGAGTTGAAGGCCTGACAGACCTTTAGCTGTGCCCTGTCTGTCATCCTTGCACATCTAGGAACTTCACCACGAGCTAGCAGAGCCCAACCCTCCTCTAACCTTTGGTTTAAAGCCAGGACATCCTGCAGCAAGGGACGCATGCCTGGAACCCAAGCCCTGGTAAGCAGCAAGGAGGAGCATGACTTTAATATGCTATGGGGGATGGGTGGCTCCAAGGCCAACCCCACACTGTGGGAGAGGAGGTGGATCTCAGCATGCCTTCTGAACCCCAGGAGAGGCTCAGGCATTTGGTGTTTCCTAGAAACAGGCCTGCCTGGGTCTCTTGTCAGAGTTCCTAAGAGGCCAGCTGGGCTGCCACTCCTAAAGGTCCCTCTGCACCTTTGTCTTGAAGGCAGATAGACACAATAAAAGAAAGAGAAATGTCTGGAACTCCCATCTTCTAAAGTAGGGTCTTTGAATATTTTGTGACAAAAAGACTATCTTTGAGGCTTTTGCATAAACACTTAGAAGGATCATGGTTGTGGATGCTGATGGTTCTTGGCTCTGAGAAGTCATTTATTTCAGACTGTTAGTGCAGTCCATGTATCCGGTCCAGTTCAGTCCTTTTTTGCTTAGTGATACCAGGACTTGAACTGAGTTTAACATCAGGTGGAGCCATACCCCCATCCTCAGACCCATAATCCTCCTACCTAGGGCCTCTCGCATCACTGAGATGGTGGATGGTTCATGACACTCAGTTTTTGATTAAGATGTGTTCTGCTAATTTTTTCTTTATTTTTAACTTTTTCCTTATTTGGCAGGAGGGGAGGGATATGTAGGCTGTCCTCAAATTGCAATTCTCTCGATGTATGCCTCCAAAGTAGCTGGATTCCAAGCATAAGCCTCCATACCTGGCCTCCAGTCTTCTTTCTTTACTTTGAAAATTAGTCTTTGGTGCAGAGGTTTGGCTATGAGGTCAGAGTGTCAATACCACCATTTCCTAGCTGTGACTTGATGCCCGTTACTTAACCCTGAAAGGCCTCAGGGAACTTATGGGCTCTTGTGACAACTAAACAAAGTTAATGAAGGGTGCTGGCACATTTTAATAACTTCATTGTTATAAGCATAAGAAAAATAGAAAATTCTGGAAGCCTCACAATAATAACAGTATAGAATTATTAAGTTACAGAAGCAAAACAAAAATGACACTTAACTGGAAGAATAATTTCAAAGTATTCAGCCACTCAAGGAAAAAATTAATTTGGTCAGAATTCAACCTCAGTTTCTAAATCCATTTGGACAACTTTTTCAAGTAGATTTTTGGGGAGAGGAGGCTAGTATCCGGGATTGAGCTTAAGGCCTCGTGGTCTCACTTGATTTTTCTCCTCTCACTCTACTGTTTGAGCCAGAGCTCGTTCCAAGCTTTTTGTTGGTGCTTAATTGGAGATAAGAGTCTCATGGGTTTTCCTTCCAGGGCTGGCTTCAAACCTCAATCCTCAAATCTCACCCTCCTGAGTAGATAGGATTACAGGTGTGAGCCACCAGTTCCTGGCTCAGGGTTTTTGTTGTTGTTTGTTGAGGAGATTATTTAAAAGAAACATGAAATGGATCTTGACTCCTATGGAGGAGTCCTTAGAGGAAAACTGTCCAAGTGGGTTTAAGCCACCAGAAATGACATGGATATTCTTGTGGGATTGTGAGATACACATCACGTGAAGAAATACCTTTCCTTTTCTACCTATTGTCTGTGTGGCATTAGTTACAATGGGCAGTTTGAATAGATCAAGGTTGTATGATGAACTTTTTCACAGAAAGTGCATATTTTCCTTGACTGCCCTGCTGTACCTTTTTTATGAGGCTCATAAACAGTAGATTGATTAGATCCCTTCCTCTAGTGCCTCAAAGGCAGTAGAGAATGAGAAGGACAAAAAGTGAGGAGAGAGGTAGGGAATGATGGGCCCACCATGACAATAAATCCTGGCTTGTTTGTGGATAAATGGAGGCTAGTTTACTGTCTGCCTCTGCCTCTACCCCTGGTCAAGGTCAGATGAAAGCACTATCTTTCCACAGTGTGGAGGAAATGGCCCCTGAGACTATGGGCCTGCCCTGCAAATCAGACCTCCTGTTCAGGGGGTGCCAACTGGGCCTGAGGACCAGGGTGCCTCCTCTCTATGTATGAAGGCTGGGTTACAGGGCAAGCTCCAGAAGTCACGGGGGTCTCCAACATGTGTTACTTGATTTAGCAGATATTGAAGTCTGGCTATGTTTCAAAACAGGTCAGCAACAACAACAGAAAGTGAGATAAAGGTGCTAGCTAAAGCAAGTGATAACAGTGATGGCTGAATGTGTATGGTGGACTTGTGATGGTTCGTCTTATGTGCTACATTGGCAGGGCCATGATGCCTGGATTTCTTTTTTTGTTTTGTTTTGTTTTTCCTTTTTTGGTACTGGGGATGGAACCCAGGACGTTTCACTTGCTAGGCAAGCACTTTGCCACTGAGCTACATCCCAGTCTTGGGATGTAATTAATTAATTTTTAATTAATATTTGTGTGTGTGCTGGTTACAGGGGCTTGAACTCAAGGACTGGGTACTGTCCCTTCACTTTTTGTTCAAGGCTGGTGTTCTACCCTCTACCACTTGAGCCACAGCCTCACTTCTGAATTCTGAGTGGTTAGCTGGAGATAAGAATCTTATGGGCTTTCCTGCTTGGGATAGCTTCAAACTGAGAACCTCAAATCTCAGCCTCCTGAGTAGATAAGATTACTGGCATGAAGCACTGGCACCTGCCTAAGTACCTGGATACTTGATCATGATTCTAGATGTTTATGTGAAGGCATGTTTTGAATGAAATTGACATTAAAATCGATGTATTTTCAGTAAAGTGGATTTGCCCTCCATAATGTGAGTGGTCCTCATATACTCAGTTGAAGGCCTTAGCCTTAGAACCAACCTGAGCAGGAGGAATTTGGTCTACACACTCTATCCACAGTTTTCTGCCTTGTGGGATCTGGAGATTGCCTCCAAATCTGAACCAATTCATTAAAATAAACTTTTCTTTCTATAAATACATTCTGTTGGTTCTCTTTCTCTGGAGAGCCCTGATGATTGATATAGAGGCTCGCCACATGGTTTCTTAGATTACACATGTTTGAAAATTTGGGAGCAGATCTGTGGCTGAATCTGCCTCCATCTAGCCGTGTGACCGTGGGTAAGTAAATGACCCTCTGGTTCTCAGTGTCCCTACTTGTAGCAAGGGGTAATTTGTAGGATCAACCTCCTCATGTTTGCAAAGAATCATATGAAATAGTAGGGGCAGCCTCATGAACACATTTGTGCATTGATCTAACAAGTAGTTACTGCATGCCATCTGGGTGTTAGAGCTGAGACCTTGAACACAGAAAGGAGACTCCTGTTTCAAGCAGCCTAGGTGTCAATGGAAATGATGGCTCTGAATGAGAAAATTGTGTTCCTGAATGTGTATTCACAAGCAGAGTTAGGGTCTCAAAGGACAAGACCGTGGTTCTGTGAGAGGTAAACTTGACCTGGTTTATTTTGGCTTTGAGGAGGCCTTCCTGAAGGCAGTGACACTTTAGGTGTGCAAGGACACTGAATATGGAAGGAAGGAAGCAAAAGGAAGGCCTAAAAGGAAGGCCTGGGGAAAAGGGAGGTAGAATGAAGCCAAGACAGACCATGGAGGGCAGAGATGCTGGGACTAGGCTGGGCTAGTTTAAGGAATGAGAAACAAACCAAAGAGGAGGAAAGGAGAGAGGTGGTACCTAGAAACAGCTGTAGTTTTTCCATGGTTATTAACACCGCCTTAGTACCAAACAAGCTTATATGTAGGAAGCTGTGGTTTCCAGGCAGGGAGCCATTAGCCAGGCCTTCCATTTCTCTGGCACCTTGGCTTCATCATTCTTATCTCCAGGCCTCAGTTTCCCCATCCTAAATGTAATAATACCTGATGGAATAGCTTTGCTGGACAGCTGTGAGCGATCTCAGAGCTCATGAATGTGGAATGACTTTGACAGTTACACAGTAACAGGGAAAGAAGAAAAGAGAAGGGGGAGGGGGAAGGTAAGGCGGTGCCTGCCAGCATCTGGCCTCCATATTGTCTCCGGCAAGTTGCCTAGGGAGAGCCATCTCAGAGGAGCTGAGGAGTTCTAGGTCTGGGCCTCGAGGGCCTCTCCATGATGACAAGAATCTGTAGATAATGAGAAGAAGCAGGGCAGAGCTTTCTGTCCTCCATGGAGGCCCTTTGCATGAGGGACCTCATGTCACCCCTACCCCACACTGCTATAATCATGGGATAGGACCAAACCCCCTTCCCATATGTACCATGCTGCAGGTGATAGGTCTAGAGTCAGTGGTGATGTAGGATCATAGGTCTTTCCTTTCTAGGCAAATCCACATCTCTATCTAATGTATGCTCTGCTTTTCTCTAGTAGGTATAGATTGTAGAGTTTGAAAACTGGTGGTATGTTTTTTTTTTTTTTTAATTCTGGGGATTGAAATCAGGGCTTCATACTTACAAGGAGGGGGCTCTACTACTTGAGCTATGCATCCTTCTTCTTCTTCTTCTTCTTCTTCTTCTTGTTCTTCTTCTTCTTCTTCTTCTTCTTCTTCATCTTCTTCTTCTTGTTCTTCTTCTTGTTCTTCTTCTTGTTCTTCTTCTTGTTCTTCTTCTTCTTGTTCTTGTTCTTCTTCTTCTTCTTCTTCTTCTTCTTCTTCTTCTTCTTCTTCTTCTTCTTCTTCTTCTTCTTCTTCTTCTTCTTCTTCTTCTTCTCCTCCTCCTCCTCCTCCTCCTCCTCCTCCTCCTCCTCCTCCTCCTCCTCCTCCTCCTCCTCCTCCTCCTCCTCCTCCTCCTCCTCCTCCTCCTCCTCCTCCTCCTCCTCCTCCTCCTCCTCCTCCTCCTCCTCCTCCTCTTCTTTTTTTCTTCTTCTTTTGCATTGGTTACTTTCAGGGTAGGGTTTCAGTTTATGCTGGCCTAGACTATAATCTTCCTACTTGTACTTTCCTGTATTGGTGGGGATGAAAGATGTGTGCTCTGGCAGGGGCTTTGAACTGCTATCCCCCTGATCTCTGCCTTCCAAGGAGGTAGGTTCACAGGTTTGAATCACCTCATCTGGCAAGTATTCTTTGAGTAAGGGGTATATGTTAAAATCTAGGCCTGCTTAGTCATTTCTTTCTACTCTAGTTTTCTAGCCCCTAAGAAAAAGTGAAAGCAAGTGTGGCAGATAGAGTGACAGGAAAAATTAAAGGTAACTGTGTGCATTTAGGAGAAGAGAGTCCATTTCTTGATTAAAAAAAAAAAAGAACTCAGATCAGCTGGGAGCCAATACTAGCTACTCAGGAGGATGCAGTCTGAGGATAGCAGTTCAAATGCAGCTTGGGCAAGAAAGTCTGTGAGACTCTTATCTCCAAGTAACCACCACAAAGGCTCAAATGGTAGAAAGCCTTGAGTTCAAAGCCTAAGGCCTTCCTTCAGTTAAAGTCTCAGTATTGGGGTGTGTGTGTGTGTGTGTGTGTGTGTGTGTTTGCACACGTGCACATGTGCATGCGTGCAGTTGTACACACACACTAGCACATGAGGCCTGAGTTCACACCTCAACACTGGTACGCACACAAAAAGAACCCAAATCAACCCACTGCTCTTAACTCTCAATCTCTTGGAACAAGTGCGCACTATCTGTTCATGGGGGCACACTGGTGTGCTTTCCTATGGCAAATCAGATCTGAGTGGAGAGAAGTCACTGCTGATGGAGAAAGGCCCCATTTAGTTCAAATAACTTCACTGGGTAGGGCATTTGGGGTGGGCCCATTCTGACTGCCATTATTCTTAGGGGCTGGCCCCCTGTTCATTGGGGGCATGTCTGTGACCTCCTGTAGTGTGGCATTCAGCCTGGACCTCCTGCTGTCTCTGGACTGGGCCACCAGCCACTTCCCAGCCTTGCTTTCAACCAATCGGATGAACATCAGGCATCGCCCACCCTGAGGTGCCTGAGTAGCCTGAGAAGGCCCCACGGCTCTGCAGTGGAACCCAAGTGAACTACTTCTCTTCCCAGCTATCAAGGTCCCAATCTCTACTGTGCACCTTCAAGTGTTTGGTGACAGGATTAACAAAACTGAGGTTAGCAGTTTCAGTTCCTCACTAGCCGACCAGGCAGCCAGTCTCCATTCTCTCCTCTGTGACAGTAGTGCTGGTGGTGGCTTGGAGTGCCCCTCCTCCTCTCTAGCAGAATTTGGCTTGCTTTTCCTCCTCCTCTGATCTCTGATGTGTCTGAGGACTGAGCAGAGCATTCCTATGACTGGAGCTTATGTGCTGCCCCACAGAGGAGGGCACGTTTATCTTCATTATCCCTGAAGAGTAGCTGAAGAGCAGCAATGAGACATTTTATGAGAAAGAAGACCTTATCCTGGTTTGCATTACATGAGACTTGATGGAGGCGAACCGGAAACATCCATTGAGCAATGGCAGCCTTTCAAAGCCCCCCTGCAGGAACGATAAGCTATAAAAACAAATGGCCCAGCAACAGAACAAAAAACAAGACTCCAGGAACATTTGCTAGGCTGCAAACACAGCGGCTGGGCTGGGTCGTACCAGGCCCCTGGGAGGCCACTCATCCCTGCCTGGCTGGGGTAGGAAATGAGGGGACTTGCTGCTTCCACACCCAGGAGATACAGGGAACCCAAAGGACCAGCAAAAGCCCTGCTCTGGGAGCTGGGATCCAGTGCACCTTACCAGTAGCCACCTGTAACTCTACCTTCTGTGAGGAAATGGTTCTGGGCCTGAACTGTGTTCTTGTCTCAGGAGAGCAAGCTGTGGAAGTCAAACTGTCGAGCCTGGCTTTCCACATCTGTTAGAGGCAACAGCATCAGGGTGGGGCTGATGAGTACATTTTCTTCCCCCAGTCATTACTGGCTGAGCTTCGACAGCTCCCTGCCCTGACTGAGCCTCAGTTTCCTCATCTATGAAACAAGAAGAGCCATTTTTGAGTAGTGTCGAAATAAACAAGGGACACTGTATGCCAGAAAGTGATAAGAATGTCATGGAGAAAAATGAAGTTCAGAAGGGCTGGAGTGGGATATACAGGATGATTTCACTGGGAGGGGGTCCAGAGCCCAGCCTTGGCAGGGCAGGGGCACAGTACGCTTGGAAGAAGCACAAGGAGAACTTGGGTAACAACAGGCCTGGGATAGGAAGGAACAGTGGCATGGCCTTGTCCATTCTTTGCGATGCTTTATGCTTTTATGTGCTCTATGTAACACATATAGAATTTTTCAATATCAAGTGTTTTCTAGAGCAGCCAATTGCCATAGAAACAATTACCTGGGAGTCCCATTAAGAAGATGCCCAGTGCTCAGATTCTCAATGCCAAACTTACCCCTGGCTGTGAGGCCTGATGCATTCCTGTGTCCCACATACCTGAGAGCACTCACAGTAGTGCTGGCTATCTGCCATGCTATACGAACAAAGTAGGACATCAGGGTTCACTGGTTCCCTATGCCGAACCATTCCATCCTCTGATCTCACCAAGAGGAGTCTCATGATTGCTGTGCCTCTTAGAGGGAGCTCTCTTGTTCTTGTCTGTAGTGTAGATGGGGTGTGTGCATCCCATCCTGTCTGGAGATGATGGCCAGAGTCCAGGAGGAGGACACTGCCATTGTGTTCTTTTTTTTTTTTTTTTTTTGCCAGTCCGGGGCTTGGACTCGGCCTGAGCACTGTCCCTGGCTTCTTTTTGCTCAAGGCTAGCACTCTGCCACTTGAGCCACAGCGCCATTTTCTGTATATGTGGTGCTGGGGAATGAACCCAGGGCCTCATGTATATGAGGCAGGCACTCTTGCCACTAGGCCATATCCCCAGCCCCCAGGACACTGCCATTGTGGAAGTGGAGATGGAGAATGGGCATTTGCAGAGATAGTTCTAAGACACGATGGAGAATGGGCATTATGGCAATGGAGAGAGAGAATGGGCATTTGCAGAGATAGTTCCAAGACCAAAGCAGCAGGATCTGATGACTGGTTTACTGTAAAAGTAGAAAACACTTACATGGCCAGGGAAACAGAACCAACCACAGAGAGTGACAGTGATGGTGAGTAACATGACAACCACCTGAGAACACAGCTTTAGTGAAAAGAAACATGGTTGCCACATCTCATGCCTAACACTATTCACCACAAGATCTCAGAGAAGTCATTGAAACTTTTGATACACAATTCTTCACTTGTTTGATGAAGATGATAGGCCTAGCTCACAGAGGAGAGGGGACACTGTGGTACCGGACTTGGCACAGAGGCTAACATATAATGGGAAGCCGCTATTCTCATGATGACTTGAGTGTGATGAATGATAGAGAGTTTGGTAGAGTCCCTTCCTTCTCCTCCTATGATGCAGATCTCAGCAGTGGTGCCTTCATGTAAGCTGTTCTCTATTATTTTTAAATCTGTAAGGAATCCAAGAGATTCTTTAAGAATCCCTACCAAATAGGGAGCCAGCATTTGGCATCAACTCAGAATTCATATTTGTCTTAAATGACTCTGGGAAGTGGGAGGAAAACAAATAATGCCCCAGGGGGCACCTCCTAGATTCCCTTCCCTACGATTGATCTGGGAGGTAGGGGACAGAATAAATGGAGAAGGATTGTCCTCTTTGCAGGCAGAGGGAAGTAAAGCTATGACAGAATTAAGAATGGGCTCAGGGAAAGCAGGACAAATGGCCTACCAGACACTAATAAAAGATTGTGGTTGAGGCTTGATTAATCCAGTGGGCCAGTCACTGAGCCACTTGCTTGAGTGAAAAGGTAGTGTTTCTTTCTTCTGCTAAGCTCTCACTCTATCCTTGCAGGTAATCCTTGGAATTCAGGAGGGAGAACAGCTATAACAGGAAGTCTGAGACATAGTGCTTAGAGAACTGAGTTTTTTTGGTCATAGGGGTTGAACTCAGGGCCTGGGTGCTATCAAGGCTAGCTCTTCCACTTTGAGCCATAGCTCCACTTCCAGTTTTCTGATGGTTAATTGGAGATAAGAGTCTCACAGACTTTTCTGTTCAGGCTGGCTTTAAACCATGACCCTCAGATCTCAGCCTGTAAGAATCCATCCCAGGCATCCCAAGAGACCATGCAGAGACAGTCACATACAGGAGATGGAAGCTTATAAGGTGGTTTATTAGTGGGGCCATATTCCCCACAGGAGAGGGGCCAATATGGCACCTGTCCCTACCCAAGTGGTAGCTTGTAACACGGGACTAGAGAGATGGGAGGTACTCTGTGTGTCCAGTTAGGTCTGGGCAGAGAGTGGAAGTGCCCACCTATCCTGGCAGGAGTTCTAGGGCAGGGTGGAGTTCAGGTCTGGGGGGGGGGGCTTCCACTGATACAGCTGGGGACGACAAGCTGCCTCTAGAGATTCAGTGAGAGGGGCTGAGGATCTGAGGTGGGGGAATGTGAACACAGCCTACTAAGTAGCTAGGATGACAGGCATGAGCCACTAGAACTAAGATTTTGGTAAGAGAGAACAAGGAGAATCCTAGATAGGCCTAGTGATACCTTAAGGGCAATTTCATGTTCTAAAGAGTCCTCATGATCACCAGACAGCTATATTAGACTCTCTCTGCCCTGCCCTGCCTAAGACTGGGCAGCCAGCCTCATCCACTGGATAAGGCCTGGGAACCAGCCTCCAGGAACAGCCAACCAGGTTCTTGTTCTTGAATTGAAACAGGAGGTAGGATTGACATGACTTGCAAACTAGTGTTAAGAACAAGTAGAAAAATAAAGAACCAGAAGAAGATGCACAGAGAGAAGCCAATGGCATGCAGAACCCAATGACTGGCTGACCGTTTTCTAGCTTCTACAGGCTGACCGATATTTTTTCAAACTCCCATTTTTCTGGATTCTGTTTAAGTACCTTCTTGATTTCTCAGAACCAAGAGGGACACGAAGGATACTTGACAGCTTTCTGGTCATGTACATGAACCACCTTTGTGGTCTTCTCCAGGCAAAGGGGACTGGAGGAAGGGCAGCCCCTGGCCTGCTGAGGCAGCCAGACCTTGTGTGTGCCGTGCTAGAGCTCAGCTGTGGAGCACACAGCAGTGATCTGACCACTCACTCATCTTTATTAGAACATCCCCTACATGGGAGCTTTTTCTTTTCATCAGGATGTTTTTCTTGATATCCAGCCGAAACATTCAAATTTTTAAATTTCTTCCTATGAGTCTAAGCTCTACTGGCTAATACAAGCCATGTCTCCCAGCAGCAATCCCTCTGTGCTCAGACAGCTGACTGCTTACGCACGGACAGCCTTTTGTCGGCGCTCCCCTCCTGTATGACTCCTCCACAGCCCCTGTTGTTTCAACCTCGCTCTACTCCTCCCAAGTCTGAGGGAGTTCAGAGACAGGTGGCAGGGCAGATTAAACACAGCTTGCAGGAAGGAGGAAGGCAGGCCAGGAAGAAAGGGAGGACTTGGGTGAGCAGAGAAATACCCGAGAGCTGAAAACCTTGAGCAGATGTGGTATCTAGAAAACAAGCCTAGTGGTATTGCCCAGAAAAGCTCCCTCCAGAGAATCCCCTTCCCCAAGGGGTAGAATTTGGAAGTGATTTTGTGCCATTACAGTATAGGAAGGTGAGAAACCATCTTGGTTGGAAACGGGACGCAGCAGGGAGGTGCTGGCTATATGGAATCCATTAGGCTTGGAAGAAAAGACTAAGAGCTCCTTCTTGGGGGCAGGTAGATATAGTTTGTCTGCTTTTAGACAGCTTTGTGGGATCACTTTGAAGTAGAGAACACTTCCTCCATTTTCTTGGGTTCATAAGTGCCAGTCCAAGGCAGAGAGATGTGGAAAAGCCAAACAGTTAACCCCCTGGAAGCTAGGAAGCAGAGAGAGAGAAAGAGACAGAGACACGCAGAGAGAAATAGATATAGTTACAGAAAGAGCCTGTGCCTCTTGCTGATTCTCTACTGTTTCCCCTAGTCTTCTATTTGGGCTCCCAGCCTATAGGATTTAGAGCATGTCTTCTCCACTTCAGAATCCTTTCTGGAAACCTCCACAGAGACACCAAGAGTTGTGCTTGGCTAATGTTCTAAGTAGAACATTCACTCAATGTTCTAATCCAGGGGCCTCAGGGCAAGCTCAGCACATCAGTGAGCACTCTTAATTCAATGGACTCACCCACCATCTTGGGTCATGTCCTATTTGACACAGTCTTGGATAGTCATAGAAGTTGACGTTAAATTGCACAGGGAATGGTAACCTTTGTTCTAACTGTACTGAAAAGCATGAGCAGCCAGCATCATTTACAGGACACAGAAAGAGCCTAAGCTTTTGCAGAATTAGGTTCAGATCTCAGTCCCATCATAGGATGTGGCCATAGGATCCTGGATTAACATTCTAGATTTTCTCATTCCAACAACCCAACCCTATACTTTAAAATATTGAGTAGGCACAATGACTCTAAGAATTAATGATTCCTATGTTTTGTTGCTTTTCACAGTGTCTAGAACATAGTAGATGCTTGGTAAAGGGAGGTTGGTAGAGTTTGCAAAACAAACAAAAACCCCATACAACTCTTTCAGTTCTGGTCACTTTACCCAATATGTTTTGTTCTGAAATCATTCAAACAGCACAAACTTGGCATATTTGTACATTGACTTATCTATTTTCAACATTTACAAAACTAACACAGGCAGAAATATTCTGGCTTGAATTATTGTCTGGAACCTAATGACAGTATCCATCTGGCTTTCTAGACAACTCATCAAGTATAGACATTTGGACTCACTATGTTTGGAAGCTGAGGGTGATAGAGTTGCCAAGGAGTGGCCAGTTTTCCCACTGGAGAAGGCAATAAAAGGTTGTGAAAGCAGTACTCTTGTTGAAGCATTCAACTGTCCCCTGAACCATTTCCTGTTGTTTTGTTTGTTTGCTTTTATTAGAGATAATCAAATGCACAAACCAGATAAGATTAGAGAATAGGCATGGATATTCTGAGCTCTTACTTACAATACAAAGTCAGTAGCTTTTCCTCTAGGATCCCCTCTTACCCAACCTTGTCTCACAGAATGAAAGATCTAACCCTTAGCAAGCACAGATGGTGAGGCTTGACACCCTAAGGTCTCTCATCAAAACTGGTTTTACTGGGGCCTAAGGAAGAGATGGGATGTTTGGGGCTGGCTCAAGGTCTTTGTAAAAGTAAGTGGTTGGCCAGACAGGCATCAACAATTGTAATCCTACCTATTTAGGAGACTGAGATCTGAGGATCCAGGTTTGTGTGAAGCCAACAAAAAAGTCCATGAGACACTTATCTCCAATTAATCACCATGAAGCTGAAAGTGGAGATGTGGCTCAAGTAGTCGAGTGCCAGCCTTCAATGAAAAGCCGAGCAGCATCCTGTTCCTGAGTTCAAGCCCCAATACCAAAACAAAGAAAAAATAAGTAGTTTGCCATCTTGTTTTGTTATTTATTACTGTTGTTGTTTCTGTTGTTGTTGTTGCTGGTGGTGATGGTGTGTGTGTGTGTGTTGGTCCAAAGGGCTTGAATTCATGGCCTGGGCACTATCCCTGAGCTTTTTTGCTCACAGCTAAGTACTCTTTGCTTGAGCCATAGCTCTATTTCTGGCTTTTTAAGTGATTAATGAGAGATAAAAGTTTCATGGCCTTTCTTGCCTGAGTTGGTCTTGACCCATGGTCCTCAGATCTCAGCCTCCTAAGTAGCTAAGATTAAAAGGGTGAGCCACTGGGTGCCTGGCTCATCATCTTAATTTTAAAAGCATAGAATTAGAAGTTCTGGCAAAATTTAAAAAACAAAAATGCCAGCAGTTACATGTAGCTTTCATAATAGATGGTGGTCTGGGAGGGTAGTGACTTGATGTGTCGAATGAAATTGTTTTCTTTCAGAGTGTTATGGGAATGGGGACTTTTGTTCAGGAGAAAGACCTGAGCTGAACCCAAACATTGTTCCTCGCTTGGCTGCATTTCTAAAATTTCCTTCCAAAAACAAAACAAAACAAAAAACCAAGTATGTGTGTGCACGTGTGTATGTATGTGTGTGCATGTGTTTATCTGTTGAATCCTGACATCTGTTGTATCCGTTGCTTTCTCTGGAGACTGTGGAAGCCAAACAATAACAAATGAATCCCTGGGGAGTAAGGACCAGCCAGTGTCCTACCCAGGCTACTCTAGGTATCTCCCAGAAATGGCTTAAGCTTTGCATAAGCATTTGGTCTGTGGGGTGCCAGTCTGAACTGAGTGACCTTGCTCTTTAGAAGAACAAAGACATTTCTTTCCCAGAGAAGAGGATTTTGACTTTAAAAGCTGCTATTCATGATACAGTCATTGTGTGGGGAAGCTTTGAGTGTCACTCTCAGGAGAGGGGGGATAAAGAATGTCAAAGCCAGGAGAGGCCTTGGGGATCCTCCAGTTCACCTCCCTCCTTTTACAGATGGGGGGGCGGGGAGGGATTGAAAGACCCTGACAAGAAGGCTCACACAGCTTGTCACAGGCTGAGCTTTTCTTCATACTGGGGAACTTGCTAAAGCAATCTTGCTCTACCCTCTTCCTCCTGACCACCTCAGGTTCCCTCAGTCTTAAACAGCACAAATCTGATCCCTACCTCTGAGTCTGGAATATTCCTCCACACCAAACTATCAACCAGAACAAAAGAATGAAGTATAACATGTTTCTCAGACTGGATGCCAGTGGCTCATGGCTGTAATCCTAGCTACTTGGGCGGCTGAGATATGAGGATCATGGTTCAAAGCCAGCCCAGGCAGGAAAGTCCAAGGGACTGTTATCTCTGATTAAACACCCCAAAATTAGAAGTGGAGCTGTGGCTTAAAGTGGAGAGCGCTAGCCTTGAGCGAAAAAGCTCAGGATAGTGCCCAGGTCCTAAGCTCAAGCCCCATTACCAACAAAATAATACATACATATGTACATACATACTACGTACCACAGGAATCTTTTTCTTCTCTCTTTAAAAGACATCACAATTACCTAACCTGACTTTGTCTTTTTTGGAGCATCCCAACCTGTCTTACCTGTTTTCTCACCTTTCAGTTAGAGCACAGGTGAGGTCTAACCAAGTAGGCATTGGGCAGGATACAGGCAACTGACAACCTCTAAGACATCCTGGAGACTAGACTATGAGTGCATCTTTTTCTCTGGGCTTCAGAATGCTTATTTATAAGTCATGGGATCAGCCTTTTTCTCTAAGAAACAAGACCATGAAAAGTTAAAAAAAATCCCCCACAGGATGTATTAAATCAGTATCATTTATAGTAAGTAATCTTTAATTTATTATTTCAATAAACATACCTTAAGTAAGAATTCTTTCCCCTACCCCCACCCACTAAGGCTGGAGATCGAACCCAGGGCTTTGTGCATGCAAGGCAATCACTCTACCCTGAGCTACAACCTCAAGAATTCTTTTTAAAAACTCTGTAACCACATACATTTGGCCAGTTCTGAACTAAACAAAATTAAATATGTTGTTTTATTGCACAGCCCTCAGTAGGAAATTATGCCTTAGAAAAATCTACAGGCATGGATGAAATATATACTATTTTTCAAATGGTTTTGGCCATGGTGGTCTCATTGAGTCCAGAGCTTTGTTCAACTTGACAAATATGGGACAGATAATCTCTCAAAGTGTGATTTTGTGCTTTTTAAAATGTCTTTATTTTTCTGTGTGTTAGCATTATGCTTTGTTTCTGTGTGTAGTAGCTCTATTTTTTTCTAAAAGAATGATTGGACCCACTTCCCAGTTTGTTTCTTCCATTATCAGTGTGATTCTGTTTTCATTTTCCCAGCTTATGTTTTTTCAGATGCAGAAAATTATGTAATTAGCTGTGAGGTCTCAGACCATAATTTGGAAGACATTTCTCACTTAAATTAAAGGCTCTGCACACCCACCCAATAGGTAATTGTGTGGATTTTTCAAACCTCTCTGTTAGTTTCATTTAATTGTTAAACATTAATTTAGTGGGGGGGTAGGATCTTCAAAGAAGGGGTAGAAGGAGAGAGGAAGTGTGCTTGTAGGACAAAATATTAATAGGTAGTTAAAAGCAAAACAGTAATTCTCCCCATCTAAGCTTGCAGCCTTTGGTTGGTAGAAGAGAAGTAATCAGTTATTCAGGACTGATGTGGGTTTCCTTTACTTAAAAGGGCCCAACAGCAGCCAGAGGTAGATTTACCTTGTCTTTGTTTTTTGCTTGAAGAGAAAGAAAGGATTTTGTGTTTTGAATTAGAAAATACCCTTTTCCATGATGGTTTCCAAAAAGTTTTGTTAAAACAAAACAAAAAACTCAATGCTGTTCAATGAAGACCAAAAAATTAAAACGGAAAAAACCCATTTTGCCAGCAGTGTTTCACACATACCTATTTAAAAGCTTGGCAAGAGCCAGCCTGGTCCCTGGTGAGGGGCAGGACGCAGCAGTGTCAGAGCATCTGAGTTGGGGCTGGAGATGTGTGGGGTTGCCATGGTAACAGCTGTCAACAAAGGTTACCCCTGGTGGAACTTCTGTGGCCCAGTGACCTACACACAGAGTTGGAATAATGGACTCTGTAAGTGGCTTCTGCTCTGCAAATAGAGTCCAGGCTGGAAATCAATTATTAATGAGCTGGGTGACATTGACATTCATCCACATTTAATAAGCAAAGCCCAGCCCAGCAACCAGAGGAGAGCTGGGGTCTGCCCAGCAAAGAAAGTCTCACGGGTTGATGGGGAATTCCAAGAAAGAAAAAAAGTGAGGGACAAAAACTAAATAGGAAGAAATGATGGTCTATAGCCTCTAAACATGTTTTAATTATTTTGATTTCTTTGCTTTAACATCCCCTTTGAAACCACTTTTTATCCTAAATGACCATAAAAAATTTGACATGCTAACCATAACAAAGCTTGCCAACTCCTCCCTGCCTCCCACACGCCTACCAGAGAGATGAACAGGGAAGGGGCTCCTCTCAACCGTGGAGGGGGTGTCCTGTTCTGAAGGACTAGTGGGTAGTACATTTGTGGTTCCAGAGCCTTTCTATTCATTTCTGGGCTTCTTTTCAGAAAAGTAAAATGCTACTGAAGCATATATTGTTAAAACACTCATCCCATTCCAAGTGCTGGTGGCTCACACCTATAATCCTAGCTACTCAGGAGGCTGAGATCTGAGGATCACAGTTCAGAGACAGCCTGGGAAGGAAAGTTTGTGAGGCTCTTGTCTCCAATTAATCACCAGAAAATGGGAGTGGTACATTCTCCATGCAGAATCAGTAGGACTAATTTGGTTTCTAAGGTATTCTACAGGAATCATTCTGGTCTCTCTCTCTCTCTCTCTCTCTCTCTCTCTCTCTCTCTCTCTCTCTCTCTCACACACACACATACACACACACACATACACTAAGACTTGAACTCTGGGCTTGTACTCTTAGCTTTTTTACTCAAGGTTGGTACTCTACCACTTGAGACACACCTCAACTTCCAGCTTTTTGCTGATTAGTTGGAGATGAGAGGCTCATGGCCTTTGCTGCCTGGGTTGGCTTTGAACCTGGATCCTCAAGTTTCAGCCTTCTGAATAACTAGGATTACAGGCACAGGACTGGTTAGTCTTTCCTAATTTCCTTTCAAGGCAGCCTATGATTGCTTTATATCTAAAAGAGAGCTTTATATCTAAAAGAGAGCTAAGTTGTATTGGTGCTGGAACAGAGGTTTGTCCCAATTTCCATAGCCTTTGTAAAATAAAGGGTGTTTCTTCTCTGCTTTAATCTGGGAGTGTGGGGCAGAGCCCCAAATTGTTTCTTAGAACCACGTCATAGACTAGGAAACGAGGATCCAGAGAAAAGGAGCTGCCTGTGAAGTTGACTCGGATGACCTTCTTGAGCAGAAACACCAGCTATCCCAGACTTTGTCAAGAGTCAGTCCTGGCATGGCTTCTTTGATATTCTAGATGCTTTCTAGAGTCTTGCCCTTCCAGTAGTCCTCTGGAGTGCTCCACCTCTAGGCTCCGAACCTGTCCTTTCTCTGAGACTGTTCTTTCAGAAGCCTTGCATTGCTTCTAGATGATGATTACTTGTGGCACTCATAGTGGCAGCAGGGTGATTTCTTGGGGGAAATGTGACAGGCTGGCAGCAGGGTCTACAGCAAGTTATGACACCAGTGGGCCCAGCCACCTCCCCGCACACTGACAAAGGGGCCAAGGTGCTGGGCAGAGACTGGAGTCAATTAAAGGCTTGTCTTGGGGAAAAGCTCTTTTCGCATCTCCCTTTTTAATCTGGACCCTTTACCTTTTGATATTCTAGACGCTTTTCTTTTGCCCTCTGTCAGTGTAGAATTCTTGAAGGTGAGTGATGGCTCAGGTCAATAATTATATGTGGCAAAAGTTCTTAAGCTACAGGTTTAGATTCCTTTCATTTCAAGGCAAAAGCTTGAGGCTGGAAGTCCCTTACTACACGACAGGGCCAAGTCATTTAACAGAAGGGGTGGGACTGTGACAACTCCCCACTCCTTCCTATCATCCTCGTGGTCTTCTCCAGTGAAGAAGGTTTTCAGACAGGTGATGGTGCACTTTCCATTCTCAGCTGGTCTTTCTCAGTTGTTGCTATGATCCCAGCACCTTGCCGAGGTCATTATGATATTTGGAATAAAAGGGGAAAATGAATTTATTATCTTGAGTTGTAGCCCAGGTGGGTAGAAGCCAGGCAATAGCCCAAGGCCACTTTGCATCCTTTACATGGAGCACTGCAGACAGACTAGGTCAGATGACAGCTCCATCACTGCACATTTTGTGAAGTCCAAGGGCCTAGAGAGCCCTTGAACCAGTCCTGGCCCACTAGGTCCTCAGGGTTCTCTGTCTATTAAATGAGAAAATGAAAAGAATACAACATGTTAGGAACTTGGGATGAACTGAGTGTGTGTGTGTATATATGTGTGTGTATATGTACACATATACACACATACATTATATAGAAACAGCTTTAGCAACTACACTTGACACCTAACTGCATTCAATATTGTCCTGGTGATTACACGCTTGAAGTATCACTAGACAGATTCTTTGTGTGTGCATGTGTGTGCTAATCATGTGGCTTGAACTTGAGCTGTCGCTGAGTTTGTTTTGCACAAGGCTAGCACTCTGCCACTTGAGCCACAACTCCACTTTTGACTTTTTTGGTAGTTAATTCAAGATTAGAGTCTCATGGACTTTCTTGCCCAGGCTGGTTTTGAACCATGATCCTCAGATCTCAGCCTCCAGAGTAGCTAGGATTCTAGGTATGAGCCACTGGTACCCAGCTCAGGCAGGAGATTCCTATTGGTTGTACTATATGATGCCTATGCCTGTCATCTAAGAGGAAGTCTTACTGCTAGTGATGTTAGCAATAATATAAAGAAAGTCCATCATTGTGGTGTGCTGGTCAGTCACCAAGTTCAGAGGTAGAGATATTCAGAGCCAGAGGCACCTGATGAAGGCATTGAAAACTTATGCAAGTCAATCCACATCACTCTATGTGTTAATGTGAAAACTAGGACAAAGATGTAGATCTGAAGAGGACAGGAAATCAGTCCTGTGTTCTCCCTTTCATGTGGCTATTGCCTCTGGTCACTTCCTTTGAAATGACCCTCTTTATCTTTCGGCTACAACAAAGATTTGGAAATCCCATGAAAGGGATCATGTGGCTCAAGCTAAAAGATATGGTGCGGCCCTGAAGGCTCGGCATGAAGGGCCCTGCATCTGGACCATCAGCAGGGGAAGACAAGGACAATTTTCTGCATTTTATGTGCCCAATAATTTTACAATCATGATTAACAACTGTGAAATTACCAAGCCTTTCATTCAAACAAGTGAGAAGAATTCCCTCCCTGGGTTTGCTTTGTACCTTAAAACTCTTCAAATATGTTGAAGCTGGGAGAGAGATGGGGACAATGTTGTGCTGTCATTGCTAGTGGTGGCCCAAGGAAGGCCAAGGCAGCCAGGCAGGGCAAATCCATACCCATCTCCAAGCTGGAGCCTTGGGCGTGGCCCAGCTTTCCTATCAGCGAGTTGAAAGCAGAGAGAATCACTTCGTTCCCCGAAGAGATTGTGAACGCCTGTGATTTCTGTGTGCGGCCATACACCAGGCTGCACTTTATCATCTCCTTAAAGGGAACTAGGACACTACAGGGACATTTTGCTAGCAGGAAGTCAGTATTCATTAGTATGAAAAATGGCAGCAAGGACACAAATGTGTTTCAAGGGCAGACAGTGAGCTAAGAATACGCATTCATGTTAAGGGGGCACGGGAAGGGTGGCCTGTCATAGCGAGAGACTGGCTTTTTCTTTTCTAGAAGTGATTTCCAATTACTGCTTTACAAGATGGGAAGCTGTGTGCTTGCTTTGGCAAGTGTTGCTACTTGTGACTCAAGGCTTGCATCCATTCATTCAGAATTGTGCTGGTCACCCATGGGAATCTTGACATTTTATGACTACTACTCCTTAAAGAATCATTACCAGTAAATCCAGCCCAAGGAGTAGCAGACCAAAATCCCCAGAGCAGATTAATTGCTTAAATAATAGGTATTCCCTCCTGGTCCCCACCAGGGTCCTCTCTCCCCTCAGCTTGTGCATTTTGGTTGAGACAAAAATCTTACCATCAGAGAAATGCAGAGGCAGGAAGACTTGGAAAAATCAGAGGAGGAATTGACTAAAAGAAAAAAAAAAAAAAAGGAGCATAATGAGGTTCTCTAGCAGACTTCAAAAGGTCAGTTGGGCTCTGGAGCCCCATATGATGACCTCATGATCAAACTATTCTTTTGCAGTTCTGTTGTAATCCAAACAGTACTCATGTGTGAGCCGGAAAGGTGTTCTGCTGGGAGAAAAGCCCACCCCTACCTCCAACTCTTGCCTGCAATAATTGAGCTTTGTAATTCTTAACACTTGGATTTGATTTTCCAAGGAAGGCGAGCCAAGTCCTGGTGCATAGTGCTCATTCCCAGCCATCTCTTCCCTCTGATTTGCCTGCTTTTAGAGCCTCAGCCTAACACAGGGAGACTACATGGCTTTTGAGGCTAATGATCTTGGAGCTCTTTGCTCATCAGCTACAAATGGGGTTCTTGCAGGAAGATTTTCCTGGGCTCTGACTACAGGGAGATGAGCCCGGGGAGTTAGGGGGACTGCTCTTAAAGCATCTTTGTTTCTCTCCAGGCCCAGGCCCAGGTCCAGGGAATAGGTATGTTGAAGAGGACATACACCAAATGTGTCAAGCAACACCAGGGGACCACAGCTAGATACAGTCGGCCACTGTGTCTTTATGTTTCTGAATTACCTATTGTCTGTGGTTGCCTTGGCACCAACCTGGCAGAACTGAGATCATAAGACCCACAGACTAAAGTATTTACTTTCTATCCTTGTTCTCCCTTTCTGATCTCTGATCCACAGCTAGTTGTGTGTGTGTGTGTGTGTGTGTGTGTGTGTGTGTGCCCACGCATGCGCCTGCAAGTGTACATGCATACGTGCTAGTACTGGGTCTTGAACTCAGAGCCATGTGCTCTTCCTTGGATTTTTCACTCACTGGCACTCTACCACTTGAGCCATTCCTCTACTTCTAGCTTTTTAATTGGAGATAATAGTCTCATAGATTTGTCTGCCTAGGCTAGCTTAAAACTGAGATCCTGAGATTTCAGCCTCCTAAGTAACGATAATTATAGGTATGAACCACTCTTGCCTAGCTTTATAGTAGGGCTTTTATAAACATATAAATTGCTTATGTCCAAAAGTTAAGTATTCCTGGATTTTGATTACATGAGCTGGCAGAAGCAACCCAGTTGGTTTATTGTGGAAATCCCCCCTTGTTTGTTGATGTATACATTTATGAGCATCGGTTGTGAGCTAATATTGTTAAGTTCATTGTCATTGTCTCCATGGCTTCTTCAAACAATCATGAGACACATTTACAGAGATTTAAATGCTACTGGAGAATAGTTGGTCTTTAAAGCAAGAAGAATTGTGTGTGTGTGTGCTGGTCTGGGTGCTTGAACTCAGGGCCTGGGCACTATCCCTGAGCTTTGTGTTCAAGTCTAGCACTGGACCACTTGAGCCACAATACCACTTCTGGCTTTTTCTGAGAGGCTTGTTAGAGATAAGAGTCTCACAGACTTTTCTGCCTGGGCTGGCTTCGAACCATGGTCCTAAGATCTCAGCCCCTTGAATAGCTAGGATTACAAGCCTGAGCCACCAGTGCCCAGTTTGAGGAATTATTTTTGGATTTCACATACTCATGACCTGACCTTACAAATGAGGAAGCTGAGTCCCAGTGATAGGCCAGGTCTTTTTCTATATCATACAATGAATTAAAGGCAATGCTGGGACCATAACTTAAGTCTTCCCGACCAGGATACTTGAATTGCCATAGGTACCATTGCTTCTTCTGGTGCCATCTTGCTTCTCTGTGGACCTAGCGCTCTCTGAGGAACAATAGTTGACTGCATGACTCAGCAATTTCTCCCTCTGAAGCGCATGTCCCTGGTTGGTTCTGATTGTGGTGATTATTCACGTAAATTGCACCTGTCACTCCTCTGTACAATGCCAGACCAGAGGTAATGTGAGCTCCTTGAAAAAGAAACCCCTTTTCTCAGAGTGATTATAAATTAGATATGAATGCAGGCTTAGGAACCTGGCAGACATTCTCCCAGGGAATTCTTTATCTTGCATATATTTGCCAAGTAACCTTTGCAAAGGTTAGGCTACTCTTGGAATTGAAACACAACTTTGAAGTTTAAGAATTCCAGGATATTTGGGGAATATAATAATCCCAATTCTCTTTCCTCCCCCATCTCTGTATACCCCCACTGACTTACTGTTTAAGGAGTCAAAACATGAACTATGCTCCAAAGGCAATCTAGCAGCTCCCCGGAGGACTGACTTTGCTTCGTAGCAATTCACAAAGATACCTGGGGTTCAGAGCATGGGTTAACTAGAGTTTCCTCCAACTTTTAAGAATTCAGTGTTTGCAATTGATATGATTTGGCAGAAATGGAGAGGTGAAAAAATGGAAGAATCCAAAGGCATCATTAAAAGGTGGACGTGTATTGACTGTCAATGAGATAGGATCCTGTTGGCCGCGGCCGAGCAACTCCCATCTCTTGAGGGGTGTCAACCTGCAGACACAAAGGATTACTGACTTCAGAGATCACATCTGGCTCCTGCCTCCTTAACCTCCTTTACTACCATGCAGCCTTGGATGTATTTTCTCTGAAATTCACTTTTCTCATCTTTTATTTAGCACAGTAGTTCTCAGCCAGGAGCAACATCATCCCCACTACAACCTCAAGGGGAAATTTGGCAAGATCTAGAGGCATTTTTTTTAATGCAATGGATAGATACCACTGACATCTATGTGGGTAGAAGTTAGGGATGCTACTAAACATCCACTAATTTACAACAGCCCCTTCTTCCCAAAAAAAGAAAAAAAGAATTAGCTTCCCCAAAAGTCAGAAATGCTGAGATTGAGAAACCTTGTCTTCCTCAAAGGAAACATACCTTGTTCATCATTATCTGTATCCTCACAGTGCCAAACCTGCACATAACAGACAGTCAGGAAATACCTGTGTGTACCAGGTGCCCCCGGCTCATGCCTATAATCCTAGCTACTCAGAAAGCTGAGATCTGAGGATCTCAGTTCAAAGCCAGCCAAGACAGACAAATCTGAAAGAGTCTTAGCCTCAGTTAACCAGCAAAAAGCTAAAGCAGAGGTGTGGCTAAAGTGGCAGAGCATCAGCATTGAGTGAAATAAACAAGCAAGAGTACAAAAGTACAAGTACCAGCACTGATACCAAACATAAATAAACCTATAAAGCAAATAAACAAATTTGTGATTAGATGAATGATTGAGTAGTATCCCTATCTTGTAAGAATATTAAAGTGTCTTGCCAGTTAAAGTATCTGTGCATAGTTCCTAGCACATAGTAGGTGCTCAGTAAATGACAGCTCAAATGATGCCCATAGCATTCACCTGTATTTGCTTCATGCTCATTTTCAATAAGAATTCACTTGTTTTCATCCTTTGCCAAGATAATAGGCAGTCTGTTCAGGCAAAAAGCCCAGTGGGGCTTTTACAAATATTGGTTTACAAAGAATCTGTTTCATCTTGTGTTTTTTAGATAGGTAAGCCAAGGGCCGCTTGGTTGGGCCTTCATTTCCGCCCCCTCTGGCAGACTTTTCCTGGGCAGGGTTTGTTTCTCTAAAATAATGGTTTCACTGCCTTGTGTTCTGAAGAACCTGTTGTTTAATATTAATGCATTTTTATCTTGGGCCATTTCCTTTTGGTTTTCCTTTCCAATCTGCCATCATAGTATGCTGCATCCTTTCTACATGGTTACTACTTGCTGAATCCTTTCATGTACACGGGGAAGCCTGGGGGCCTGCTACTGTGCCCAATTGACAGGCAAGAAAATGGGGGCCAGAAAATCGAATGCTCGTTAGTTTGTAGCTTCTGGATCCACCTCATGCCCCCTCCTAGGATTTGGGAACTGGAGAGATTTAGGGACAGAGTCAGAATGAGAGAGCTGACTTGCCAAGCCCATCAGGAAGTGGAACCCAGGTCTCCCAAGTCTTCCCTCCTGTCTCATTTTGCTGCTATTTTCCCATCTTGCCTGAGATTTGTTTGCAATTGAGCCTTGCCTTGGTTCATTCAGGAAAGAGTCCTCCAGGCCCTCCATTCTGTCAGCATGTCAGGGAAAGGTCCTGAGTTGGGGTCTTGTTCTGCTCTTTATCATTGGAGACTGTTTGCCTGAGTTCTATAATTGTTCTGAGCTTCAGATTCACTTATCACAGTGGAGATAACAAGTCTGACCCTAAGTCTCAGAGTTGTCATGACAGCTAGTTGAGGTCAGGCAATAGAAGAAGTTTGTCAACTGGATTCCTACGAGGACTCCCCCCTCCCTTTCCCGTCCCTCATTTCCCTCTCCTCCCCTCTCCCCTCCTGTCCCTTATTCTCCTCTCTTTTACCCTCTCCACTCTCTCAAACCTGAGGTCTAGAGCTGGCTAGTAAGAGTACTACTCTTAGGTTTATACACGACTCCATGATGAAACATTGACTAGTGTTTATTAAG
Organism: Perognathus longimembris pacificus; assembly: GCF_023159225.1. NCBI lineage: Eukaryota > Metazoa > Chordata > Mammalia > Rodentia > Heteromyidae > Perognathus > Perognathus longimembris. The sequence continues at coordinate 34,583,766 of NC_063170.1, forward strand.
CCTTTATTACTGTCTTCCATTAAGGCCTCTCATAAGTACACTCTTCTCTAATTCTCCCAACATGTTTATATAATATTTGGATGTATACAGAAGAAACAGTTAAGACCAAGAAGTACAGGTGGCAGAGCCAAGCATGGTCGTCCAGAAATGAATTCAAATTCAGTTGGTGAACCAAGAGCTTGGGGTTTTTTTTCCTTCACACATGAACTTATTAAAAGCCTCCTCGTGCTAGGAACTGAACAGCCAGAATGGTATTTTCTGACCCCTCCACACCCCTGTCTAGGACAGATGCAAGGTGACCAGGACAGCTCCTTCTCCTGAAGGAGGCCTAGGGCCGTGTGTGCTCCTGTGGGCCACAGTCTGTCAGCTGCATCAGCGGGTGTCCCTGGAAAGAGGATGACTTTACTACTTCCAGCTGGGAACAGCTGATCTGCAAGAGGGAGGGGGAGGCTCTGACCAGCTGAGCACCACCAGCCCCACAAACGCCACAATTGTATATCGAGCCCCCCTGAAGACCCTGGCCCAGAGACTCATCCTCAGTCTCTGGACTCCTGCCTGCCAGAGTCAACTGTGTGGGACTTTTGTCCTCCTGGCTCATCTTCCAAGGTTTCCTCGGGACAGGGTTACTTCGTGGCCTAAAGACCACATGGATTGGAATCTCTGGAAAAAAAACAAAAACCTGTTGGGGCTTTCATAGTACAAACACAACTGCTGCCTGCAGACAAATATTGACTTTGGGTGCTAATTCTCCCACAGATGGCCACCCTTGGGAGAGCGCAACTCAGGAGCCAGGGCAAGGGAAGAGGCTGACTGGCCCCCAGATGCCACTCTTCACACAGACCCCAGAATAGCCCCTCTTCACATAGCTCCCATGACCTGAGGCAAGTAGGAGCTTTGCTAAGACTCTCCCTTCCTCCTATATAGGTTCCTAGAGGCACTGTAACGCAGATTATGGTTTAACGTAAGGGACTATATTTGCTGATGGTCCTGAAGACCAGAAGTCCAAGATCAGGTGCTAATCTTCTTTGTCTTTGAAGGCTCTGGAAGACTATTTTTACTTCCCTCTTTCCTGGACACCTGTGGTGTTCCTTAGCTGTAAATGCATACCCCAGCTTCTACCTTCATCTTCATATGGCCTTTCCTATGCGAATCCTCTGTGTTTCTCTGTTTAGTTTCTTCCTAGAAATACACTAGTTGTTGAATTAACCTTCTCTAAGCCAGGTGCTGGTGTTTATGCCCGTAATCCTTGATCTGAGGATCCTAGTTAGAAGCTAGCCCAGGCAGGAAGGTCCCAAGACGTTTTAATCTCCATTTAACTACCAAAAAGTTAGAGTGGAGCTGTGGCTCAAGAGGGTCAGCCTTAAGTAGCAAAAGATAAAGGTCAGTGCATACATAGGCCCTGAGTTCATGCCCCAGTACACACACACACACACACACACACACACACACACACACACACACACACACACTCCCCAAAAAACAAAAAAAAAAACAACAAGAAAGAGACCTGCCCAAATTATAAAATCTGGTCTTAATTTGAGTACGTCTCTAAAGATCATATTACCAAAGAAATTCAGAGTCATAGGCTCATGGTTGGCAACAATAAGTACTTGTTGAATTGAATGATCAACTAAATGCATGAGCAAATGAATGAGTGCATAAATGAATGAATGACCGAGTAAGTAGAAAGCAAAAATAACAGCACGATCCCAGCCACCTTTCTGGTTTTGTGGAAATTAGGGTGTTTCCTATCTTTCTGCTAATGATTTCCTGCTACCCCATTCAGTCGAGGACACCTGCCCTAGAGATGATATTTCAAGACTGTCTGTATGTCAGTATTTAGTTGGGATTGAAGACAGGCCAGGCAGGAGCTTCCTGCAGAATCTTGATTTGTCATTAGGAATGTTAGCCCTGGGCTGGGCTAGAAACCATGCTGTGTCACTTGTGGCCTCCTTTTGAGTTTTTTAACTCCATCTCCTTTTTCAGTAAAGGTGGAAGAAGGCAAGTGTGAAGGAGCCCAATGTAGCTTGTTTCCTCTGCTTTGGCACATGTGTGGTAGAGCTCTTTTGCATGATTGAATGCCTCAACCCACTGAAGAATAAAAACTGTAATTCCTCTCTCCCTTTTTTCATTGTGTTTAGCCAAAACAAGCTGTGAAAGAATGTAAAATATATCATTTTCTTGGCACCCATTCACAAGTGAATCAGTGAGCTTGCTCGCCTTTACAGCTAAAATTGGACTCTAACCCTCCAAAAAATTTATGACAACTGCTCCTTCTTGTGGCTTAAATGTTGACATCTAATTAATTTAGGATTTCTTCCTGAGGCTTCCTGTCCAGGTTTGTACCTGCCACAGAAATATCCTTGAAAGTTTTATCTAACAGCTGGACCCGGGGGCAGTGGAGGGGGGGATTGACACACAGAACCAACCACGGAAGCATAATGAAGCAGGGTGGGCTGTGCCAATAGGCAGAGCCCAAGATCCAGGAGGAGGAGGCTGCCAATGAAGTTGCCCATTGGAGGTAGCCCCAGGTGGGAGGCACAGAATTCACTACTTGATCAGTTCTTAGGGTTGCTTTTGTTCATCCTGGATCCTCTGGTGAGTTCCTTTTTTTTCTCTGCACATTCCTATTTATGAAAACAAATGGGCTCTGATTCAGCCCATGAAACACAAACACCTGGGCATGAACACCCTGGATTATGCTTTTGGTACAATGGATCAAGCTGGTCCTGATGGCCAGCTCTCTGTTCCATAGGCACTCGTGCTGAAGTGTAGGTAATAAGGACTACTGTTAGTAAGGACTCACATGTTAGGCACTAGTCTGGGGTTTTGTGGGCAATGATCATTTCACATCTCCTCAGCTATCTGGAGTGGTTTAAATTACTATTTTTACTTTGAAGATGAGAGAACTGAACTGAAGCTCAGAGAAGTCAAGTGATTTACCCGAGGTCATCCAGACTAGAAAGTGGAAGAAGTAATAGGTAGCTTTTCACCATTGTGGCATCCTGTCTCACATTTTCAACATTTAATGTCTGTGGCAACACCAAACTTTCCACTTCAAAATTTCAATAGTACAGAAGTTGCAAGTCACTGGAACATAGAAAGCACTTGATAAATGCCTGCTATTATCAATGGACTCAGCTCTTTCCTTGGCCCTCTGAAATATGTGAACACCCACCTGTGGCAGCTATCTAAGAAACACCACAGTGAGCTACATAGAGCCAACCTGGCCTTCTACAGGCAGCCCCGAGTGCAACCAGGCAGTAATCACACACTAATACAGATTGCCAAGCTGCTGGAACCCTGGGGCACATGGAGGGAGGAAGTGTTTGGCAAGAGGTTTTTAACCAGGGATAGTAGTCAACGGCGCCCTACCTCCAGGAAGGGGCACTGACGTTCACGTGGAAGGATAAGCAGGAGGTGGCCAGATAAAAGCCAGGGGAAAGTACTCAAGGCATGTGCAAAGCTCTGGAGGGAAACGTGGCTGCGTGTCTCCTGCAGGGGGAACCCCTGCTCATAGACACAGCCAAGTAGGACTTTAGTGCACTTCTGTGGAGTTTGCAGCTCTGCTCACCGGTTCCAAGGAAGATATCTGTCGAAAAACTGAAGCCAGGTACTGGTACACATTCCTGTAATTCAGGCTACTCAGGAAGCTGAGGTCTAAGGATTATAGTTCAAAGCCAATGGGGCAAGAAAGTCCACAAGGCTCTTATCTCCAATTAGTCACCAAAAAGCAGGAAGTGGATTCAAAGCTCAAGTGGTAGAGCTATTAGCCTTAAGTAAAAAGGCTCAGAGACAGCATCCAGGACCTTAGTATCTGCACATACACATGAGAAGTGGAGGAGGGGGAAGAGAGAGAGAAGAGGAAGAAGGAGGAGGAGGAGAAGGAGGAGGAAGGGAGGGAGGGAGGATGGGAAGGGGAATAGAGAGAGGTTGAGACCTCTGTTAAATCCCCATGCTATGTGGTGGCTGCTAGAAGACCTTGGGGTGCTGTAGCATGGACTTCGGAAGCCACTGCTATCATGTCTTGGGTGCCCACTTTGTCAAGCCTCTAGCCCTTCAGTCCATGGCCCACTGTACTCAAAGGCATTCTCCAGCCCTTGGTCTTGGATGCCAAGCCTATCATAGAAAGCTAAGCCCAACTCCTGCCTGCCAGGACCTTGGGGTTTAATAGGGAAACTTCCAGGCAGTTTATGTATTATGAAAACACATTTTCCTCTCTTTAATCTTCAAAGTGGCCAGCAACAAACACCATGCAAAAATTCCCGCTCAGGGCACCTCTACCTCTAAGCTGGAAACAGTTATGATAGCTAGAAGCCTCATAATGGATGAGAAAATGGGTCCATGGAGCCTGTCAGTCTCCATGACGATCACTGGGTTCACATAGATCCCTGCCCTGGAATAGAGGCAGGAGGCGGAAGGCAGCAGTACTGGGCTCTTGTGCTTCATGTGCAGACCTACAAGGTCAGACTTTGTCATGGGATTTACATGTAAATTCAAACCAGAAAGTGTGTCTGCTTTTTGGCACTGTGCAAATGGAACTGGCCTTAGACTTTCCCTGAAATAACCTCTGCTTTTATTAAACTCCTCATTCTTTGGAGGGAGATGTCATTGTTTCACTTTAAGGTGGTCCACTGGGCAATGGGCTTCCTGAGCTGTGTACATATGTGAGCTTGCAGAGATGTCTAGAGACATCTATCTGTTCTTTGTGTGTTTCTTAAAACATGCATCACAGCGAACACAGAATAGGTATTCACTGAGAAGCTACCCTTATAGAAGTCATACTGGGACTTGAGGATGATGGTATTCATTGCTTTGGCAACTCTGTTTCCATCCACACACCTAGCACAAGACCAGAGATACTATGGACACTCCAAAACCCCTGTTCTCCAACATCCTAGTCAGTTCTAATGATCAAGCAACTCTACCTAACACCAAGAAAGGATAATAATTTTCTGTATGAGAACATGAATGGCAGCTAGGGTGCTAGGGGCCTCACAAGGATATTCCAGGCAGCTGCCATTTTGTTTATACTGTAAGCAAAACTCATTTTGAACACAGTAGCTTTAGGTTTTATAGACATCTCTTAGATGAGAGGTCAGGTCACCTCAATGCAAGTAGATTTTGTGCCACTTCACCCAGGCATTTCAAGGTCAGTTATGAAAGCATAAGGGCAAGAAAGCAGGATTCCATGTAAGGGGATGGGAGTGGGAGTAACCCAGCAGCAGACATCCTGGCCATCACTCGGGGAGGCTCCCGCTTGGAGCAAGTCAGTCCTCGGAGTTCTACTTTGGCTTTAAAGGCAGACCCTCCCTCAGTAATCTTTTTAGCATCCCACTCCTTCAAAGACAACTTAGATCCCAAAGTCCTGAGCAGCCAGAAAACATATGAATATCCCATCAGTTGTGTAGAATCCTCCAGGTAATTCACTCAATCTCACAATGATGAATGATCAATCACTGCATTCTTCGTAAATGAAATTAAGATGTTAAGATATATTGCTTTGGGCTTCTGAATGTGATTTTTGCAGTCTAATTTCAACAGAAAATGTATTGCCTTTGAATCACTGGGAAAGGGAGACATTTCGGGTCTACATTACGGCAAAAAGCATTTGATGGTAGGGAAGAATGCTTCAGACATGTTTTTTCTTCATATTTAGAAGTGAGTAATCATTCTCCAAACCATGAAGCCGAAAGGCTATAGTGCAAAAATCTTGGAAGAAGGTTGCCTTAATCCTCTTCCTTAAAGGAGGATGTAGGTGACCATATGGCTAAAAATTCATTTAAAAATAAGAGTCCAGACAAAACCTTAGAAATGCATAGAAATCCAGTTAGTGAGGAGCCATTTTCTTTCTGTATGTACATATAGCATCCCCTTAGGAAAGTCTTTCCACGTCTCCCATTAGATTAATCCCAGGTTGCTGGGGGAGCATGGTGGGTTAGCAGTAGCAACCTCTTCAGAGGCTGTGTCAAGCAAAAGGGTGTTCAGGGAATGGTGGAGATTCACTCTGCTCCTTGGTACTCAGTGGGACTTCAAGGATTGAAATGCATGTTCACTTTAGTTACTTGTTGAATATAATGTCTAGGATGCTTCCTGGATGTGAAGGGGAAGTCAGAGCTATGAGTGATCTCATTGAGCTATGCACCTGTAGTACTTAGTGTAGCACCCCCCACCATAGATGTTTAAAGAAATGTGAGAAGTAGTAACAGATGGAAGGAAGGGATGGAGAAAGGGAGGAAGGAAGGAGATAGAAAGGGAGAGAGGGACTGAGGAAGGAAGGAAGGGAAGGAGGGAGGGAGAGAGGGAGGAAGAAGAGGAAGGGAGATGAAGAAGGAGAGAGGAGGAAGAATGTTACAAGGAGGGAAAACAAAGCTTGACACAATATAAAATCCAGGCGGAATGTGCCTTTATAGCTCATTTAAGGACTCATTTCAACTCTACAGACTCAAGAGATAGCTTTTTTCCTGTCTGTCTAGTTGCTGGCAGGTGAGCATTATTTGTACACATGAAGACCTTAAGGATCTTCAAAAGTTGAGCTTCTGGCGGTTACCTAGCTTGTGCTTTCACATATCCCTGTTTCCTTCCCACTTAAGAGTTCCCCCCCGCCACCACCCCCCCCCCCCCCGCATGCTCTTTCCTTTTGTCACAGGAAACCTGATTCAGTGGTTACTGAGAAAACACAAAACAATTTGCAGCAAGTTGAAATTAAAGTACAATTAATCAAATGCAAAACTCCAGCTTCTATCTGCCAAAATGAAATCGTTTTCAAAAATGAATTTTGGATAGTTGACAATGATGACAGTGTTCATGGCAGTGGGGTTGCCTGCTTCGGCCCGCCATCCCTGGCTGCATGCACCCAGCATTTAGAAATTAAACAGAAACAGATTGAACTTGCTGCATTAGCTGTTGCCACATGAGAATGCTAATGGGTTTAGTGACCACAACCTACCCAGGCCAGAGTAAGTCAACAGCCAAAGGACCAACCTCAGTCGCTGGCTGTTTGTGCTTTGCCCAAGTTGTTACAAGCTTAATTCTTTGCAGCTTACTTTTCCTGCTGTTTTGGCCTCTCTGCTACCCTGTCTTAAAGAGGGTAGCGGATAACCCAAGCTCATAGAATAAGGCTCGAGGGGCTCCCTCAGCCTCCAGATCTCATGACCAGCTGGGGTTCTGCTTCTTCTGTTATTTACCTACTCACTTCTAATATATATATTCCAGAACTAGCCCAAAGTGCAGCAAATGCAAAGAACCTTGATTCACCACATCTCTGGAAGAGCGGAGCCTTCCTTCCTCTCTTCCCCTGTGAGAAAGCATTCTGAATAGCATTTGCACCTTGAAGAGCTTTCTCTGCCTCACAACGAAGCCTTCATTCCTGCTGGAGAAACAAGGTCAAACATCTTCAGTTCTGGGCAGCTGAATTAAGCATTGGATGGCAGGACATTGGCGGTGAAGAGGTTAAATTGCTCAAAAGGCTGGATCTGTGGTTTCCTGCCCACACTTGCTCTGGCCCTAAGGCAATGCTGGCTGTTTGGGGAGGGGCAAAGGGAGGTCTTGCCTGGACCCAGGTGGCCAACAGGCAAACCATGTTATTAAGAAACAAGGATTGAAAAACCTTGATCTTCAAACAAGACCCCTAATTAGTTGCCAGCCCAAGAGTAAATGGCATTCCACCACAGTGAGACGTGGGAAGGGTGCCTCAAATCCTGGAGACTAATTGCCATTATTGGCTCGATGAAGATCCTGTTATAAACACTTGTCATCCAGGCCACTTCTGGTCAACAAACCTGAGATATCAAATTGTTCCTTCATATTTGAAATTTTCCAAAAATGCCCCTTTGATCCACTTTCTTGGAGGGAGTATGTTTTTGCATATTATAACAGTATTCTTAGCATCCAGTTTAGGACACTATCTCCCTGTGGCTTGCATGTGCTGTGTATTGATATGCTCATTCTAAAACAGAGTCCTCATCCATAGGAATTTGAAAAGACGTTTTCCCTTGTTCTCATCTGGATTTGAAAGTGCCATCTCAAAAATAAACCCTCACTTTGGGCAGAAGGATTTTATTTTGAAGATAATGGGGCTTCAGTTTTAGAGTCCCTCAAGTATGCAGGGCTTTTTCTGAGGGGGGGGTCCCCCGTGGTATGTTCATACAGCTATATGTTTTTGTCAAGTCTGAAACTCTCTGCCACTTTTGTATTCTTTTTCTTAACAAGTGGCTCCAAATTCGTAGTAACTTTTGGGCCACACAAAACCCAAGGTGTGTGCTGCAATATTCCAGGTATGTTTCTTCTGTTTGTATCCTGCATTCTGGAGACAAAGTGTTTTCTGTCTTTTCTTGAACTTCTTACTTCTTGGTGCTGTTTGGCAATTGTGAAAGGAATGGCAGAACTTCCCCAAGCCATGCACAAGATGCTAGATTTTGTCCAAATTCGCTGTGTGTGGTGGGGGGGGGGGGGTGTGGGGGGGTGAGTTACTGGGGCTTGAAAACAGGGCCTTGCGCTCTTACTTTGCTTTTTCTTTGCTCTACCACTTAAGCCACACCTCCACTTGTAGCTTTCCACTGGATAATTGGAGATAAGAGTTTCAGAGACTTTTCTGGCCAGGCTGGCTTTGAACCTTGATCCTTAAATCTCAACCTCCTCAGTAGCTAGGATTACATGCATAAGCCACCAGCGCCCAGTTTAAATTCACTTTTAAATAGGAGAATGTTTCAAAAGCTTGGGACCAAGATTCTCTTGATTTATTCTCTTCGAGGGTAGTCTAGATTATATAAAACACAGATGACCAAAGAGGCCAACCCAAAGAAAGATCTGGAAAGTATAAGGATTGGGGCATGTTCCACTGTCTCAGGAGAATTAGGATTTTGTTATCTGGACACTATGTCAATCAGTATGATTATTTGGTACTACCACAATTCAGTAATAATGTCCGAATATTCCTTAGAAAAAAATGTGGCTTTTCTATTCACCTTTGAAATGGACTTTTAGCAAGCCCTGAAGGGACATAGGCTACATTAACATCTAACATATACTATGTTGCATGGCCAAATGTCATAGAATGATAACATCCCCATCCCCCGGAAGCTAAGCTTTTTAACTATTTCTCCAACCAAGGAACCCAGAAATAGTTCCTTTTATAAACTGTTTCAGGGCAGGAGAGGCAGGTATGAGTTCTAATCACAGGCTTAGGGTGTTTGTTCATAGAATTCCATTGTCACCATTATGAAGGCAGATCATTTTCTCCCTATAAGTAACCGCATAATCCTGGTAGCTAAGAGGCCCAACCCCAGTGGCAATGTTCAGGGTGACTGGGACCATTCCCTTCTTTCTAGAGTATAGGTGTTCTGTTTGTTGAACCAACTGTTGCTTTCAATTGTCAGTGCTCCCAAATATTCCCAAAGTATTATTTTAACCTATATGTTTCTCTGATTCAAGATGTTAGAAACTAGAAGCCAAAGTTGGGGTTATTTTGAACGAAAAGAAAGACTCACATCAGTTTTGACAACAAACAAAACCAGTTTTTGTTCTATCAGTTATGTTGAAAAGATTCCAATTTCAAACTAAACACAATGTGTGGTTCTTCTGTCAGCGATTTATATAGCCACCAGGGCGCCGCATTTACACACTGCATACATCATTGTATTTTTAAAATGTACTTAATGAACATTTTTTTCTTCTCTAGTAACTACTTCATTGCCTTAAATGAATGCATTCCAATAGAATTTGTAACAAATGACCACTTTGTGTTTGCATTAATGCCAAACACGTTTAACAAATTTTTAACAAGGAACCCTGGCAACATGCCAAACTCCTAGAGGGACATTGAAGGAATGCTATAAATTTAAACTAGATTTTACCTTTTCACTTAGTTCAGCAAGTGTCTTAGGTGTCTTGTTATCTCAGGATTGAAGCAGTGCCATTTTATATCCAATGAGTTGTACATTTTCATTGTTTTTATTACTCAGAGTTTGCCTATTTCTACAAGACTTTTAAACTGATGCAGTCATATCTGAAAAACTATAAGGCAGCTTAGAAATAGATCCTTAAATTCTGCAAAATTGCTCCTATCTTACATGGGTTGATAGATGGACATATGCTGACATATCTACCACAATATCACTGTGTTTGAAACAACACAGCCAGCCTGGCATCAGTGACTCATACCTGTAATTCTAGCTACTCAGGAGGCTGAGAGCTGAGGATCACACTTCAAAGCCATCTAAGGCAGGAAAGTTTGGGAGATCTTATCTCCAATTAACCACCAAAAAGTCAGAAGTAGAGCTATGGCTCAAATGGTAGAGTGCCAAACTTGAGTGAAAAAGCTAATCAAGAACACAACGCCGGGCTGGGAATATGGCCTAGTGGGTAGAGTGCTTGCCCCGCATACATGAAGCCCTTGGTTCAATTCCTCAGCACCACATATATAGAAAAGGCCAGAAGTGGCTCTGTGGCTCAGGTTGGCAGAGTGCTAGCCTTGAGCAAAAAGAAGCCAAGGACAGTGCTCAGGCCCTGAGTCTCAAGCCCCAGGACTGGCAAACGTTTAGGAAAAAAAAAAAAAAAAGAACACAAGGCCCTGAGTGCCTACTACCAGCATGTGCATACACACACAGAGGCACACACACTCACACACATAATTACGTTTTAAAACACAGTCAAGGGCTGGGAATATGGCCTAGTGGGAAGAGTGCTTGACTTGTATATACATGAAGCCCTGGGTTCGATTCCCCAGCACCACATATATAGAAAATGGCCAGAAGTGGCACTGTGGCTCAAGTGGCAGAGTGCTAGCCTTGAGCAAAGAGAAGCCAGGGACAGTGCTCAGGCCCTGAGTCCAAGGCCCAGGACTGGCAAAAAATAAAATTAAAAAATGAAATAAAACACAGTCAACCACTTGGTTGCTGTTTGTTTTGCCCCCATCCCAGAGATATTTAGCAATCTCATTGTCGTGGATGTTGCTAAATGTCCTGCCCTGCCCAGATTAGCTTGCCCACAATAAAGAATTGTTCAGCTCAAACATCCATAGTGCAGAGACTGAGACCCCACTAAATAGAATAACAAAGGCCTTTGGCTGTGGGCAGTCTGTCAAGGCAAAGAAGGTGTTCTTTAAAAAAATTATAGCCATACACATTTGGGCTCGCCCAGTGTTTTTAAGACTGTAAGTTAAATGTTGAATGGGAGATTCCTGGGTTTTGTTTGGGGCCTTCTGCTGTTGAGAAGAAAACGGTCCCTACTACCTTAGACCAAATATAGATCAAGGTGTTGCTGGACTGGCTGGCGACTGGGATGTATGCCATACACTTGACATGCATGCCACGTGCTGCCACTGGCAGAAGGCTGGGCATGGGAGCTGCTCTCTTAGGCAAGGCTGGTGGGAGGCTATGTGTCACCAGACAATGAGATAGTTCTAGCTTTTTCATGGAGAAACCCCTAAATTTCAGTAGTTCTGTGATTAGTATAATGTGTAGCAGACCATTATTGGTTCTATGGTATTATTGAAATAAACTTTTCTTAAAAAGGAAGTTGATTTAGGTTCCTAAAGAATGTTGTTTAAAGAACAACATTAATTAAATACTACAAGTGTTACAGATTACAAAAATTGGAAAGGTAACACACACACACACACACACACACACACACACACACAACTTTTAGGAACTCCTGGCCTTATGGTGAAAGAAATGAACTCTGAAGTTGAAAAGATAACAGTTTTTTGGTTGGATGTTTTTGGTTTTTTTGACTGTCTATTTTTCACCTTTTCACTTTTTGTACATTTTGGGGATTGGACCCAGGACATTGCACTTGCTAGGCAAGTGCTTTGCCAAGAAGCTACAACCCATCCTGAAAATACTGTTTCAGAGGAGGCCCTGAAAGATGGAGAATTTGACCCAAATTAGTCAGCCTTCCTTAAATTTAGTTTCCTCATCGGAATACTATGCTGTTAACTAAGCAGATTAACCACCACAGTGTTGTCAGGCTTGTTTGAGATAATTCGTGCAAAACCCAGAGCCCAGTGGCAGATAGCATGCACCAAATACAGTGGGTAATTAATCCTGAGCACATTAATAATGGCAAAAATAAACCCCAAGGAGCCACAGAAGAATGTGCTGTCATTTCCAAGGACACATCACATGTTAGAATATTTTTATGTAAAATATTATGGGTAAATTACATCCAGTGCAGGAGGTGAAGATGTAAAGCCCCATCCCTTAGTTGCCTCTTCCCCCCTTGGTGCTCTGAATAGCCTGTTTGCAACTCTGAGCTCAGGACTAGCCCCGCCCCCGGCCCCGCCTCCGGTCCCACCGGCTCCGCCCCCAGCCCTTTGGGCTCTGAAGTGTTACATTTTATTGCCCTGTGGAGCTGTAGGAGGCCACTCTCAAGGTAAAATGTTGCTCTCTGCTCATATTTTTGAATTATGGCTTCAAGGTGGTTGCTCCTATCAAGAAAATTAAATGATTTAACATAATTTGTTGCCACTTTGATCACAACAATAATAAATAAATCTTCAAGAGGAAAACGGGAAACCCATTCTGCCCCATTTTAAAAGATGTTAAGTAATAACACAGATGTAGTTATACTTCTTTTTTTTTTTTTTTTAAAGCAGGATGGACTCTGTCGAGCTTTCCTGTGAGTAGAGTTGCTTTTTGGAGCTGTTCTTCAGGATGGTCCCGAGCTACAGAAAAACAGCTCCTCCTCTTCCCTTTTTCCCCCTCCTCCCCCCTCCTGCCCCTCCCCCCTCCTTCCCCCTCCCTCTCCTCCCCTCCCCCTCCTCTCCCCCTCCCCTCCCCCTTCCCCTCCCCCTCCCCCTCCTTCTCCTCCGTTAATTAGTCTATTGGGAGCTGGTATTTAAGGCGGCACCATGTGCAATGTGTTAGGGCATCCAAAGCCGTTGTGAATGGGTGTCTGTTTCTGTACCTGGGGGCACATTGCACACATTTGGGAAGCACATGGAGCAGAATGGACATTAACCCAGATGTCAAAAATAGCCTGCGTTTTACTACTGTTATTAAACAGTTTCCCCTTTAACCCCTCAGTGTTTACCAAAGACCCCTTTCTCCCAGCCTGTTTCTGCAAATCACTACCGAATCGGCAGGAGAAGAAAGCCATAATCCAGCAGGTGTCTTTATTCCAAAGAAAAACAGTCTGAAGAGATATTTGTGAGATACCACAAATTTATGCCCTGCTCTCTCAGGGGCCCTTGTCCTGGGCGAGAATCTCAAAGGGGCCCATCCCATTCTATACCCCAACTTGAGTCAAGCTAAGGGTGACCATACATTCCATATGGACTTTTCCACAAAATAAATAACTTTATATTTTAGCATAATACTAGGTTTTCAACCAAAGAGTTGTGAATATATTTCCCTATCAGAAAAAAGATACACATCATTATTTTATGAGTCACTTAATAGAATGTATGCTTCCTTATCACAGCAGTTTGTTTTCTTCATAGACCAATATTTAAATCCTTGTTTGTAGCCAGGTGCCAATGGTTTACATCTGTAATTCTAGCTATTCAGGAGGCTGAAATCTGAGGTTCATAGCTAGCAAAGACAAGAAAGACGAAGAAACTCATTTCCAATTAACCACCAAAAAAGCTGGGCTCAATAGCACAAGCCTTGAGAGAAAAAGCTAAAGGATAGTGCCCTGAGTTCAAGGAAAGAAGGAAGGGAGGGAGGGAGGGAGGGAGGGAGGGAGGGAGGGAGGGAGGGGGAGAGGGGGGAGGGAGGGAGGGAGGGAGGGAAGGAGGGAAGAAAAGAAAAAAAAGAAAGAAAGGAAGAAAGAAAGAGAGAGAGAGAAAGAGAAAGAAAGAGAGAAAGAAAGAAAGAAAGAGAGAGAGAGAGGGAGGGAGGGAGGGAGGGAGGGAGAGAGAGATCTTCATTGTGCTAGGTGAGATAGCTCAAGTCTTTAAGAAGCATAGATCAGGAGACTGCAGTTCAACACCAGTCCTGGCATAAAAAATTCCTGAGATTTCATCTCAACCAATGGCTGATTGCAGTGGCAGGTGCCTGTCTTCCCCAGTGACACAGAAGCACAAGTTGGAGGATTGCAGCCCAGGCCGCCCAGGCATAAAGTGAGACCCTACCTCAAAAATCACTAAGATAAAGTTGGGCTGGAGGTGTGGCTCAGGGGTGGACTGCTTGCCTGAGTTCCATTCTCAATAACACATATACACATACACACACACACACACACACACACACACATCCTCATTCATGTATTGACTACGCTGTGTGTCTGGTTGTGTCTTCCCTGAAGAGTCCAGGCTCTATGAGGGTATGGATCTTGTCTTTTTCCTACACTTCGCCTGACATTAAATCCTTTGCCTGACACAGAGAGGTACCACAATAGTTTTTCATTGCCGCATATTGTATCACCATGGTTTATTTATAATTTATTATCCCATAATTCTCTACCAGCCAGAGACACAGATGGGCTCAACAGAGTTCTCAAGGTAGACCTTTCTGGATTTTAACGTGAGAGAGCTGGAAAGTGCCCACCTGGGAAGCTGTTCTGTTAGTTGACAGACTTTGTCACGCTGTGCTAGGACTGAGATTCCTGATACTTTGCTGTTGCCTGACTACCTACGTGTCCTAAAGGAAGCTTTCCATCTTGATAGTGTTGCGAATTTCACTGACTCTGCTAATCAAGGGGTCCTGTCATTAAAGGAAGTCCACTTGAATCATCTCTCTTTAGATTAATTTGAAGCCAATTGATTGGTAGCCTTCACTGCCTTTGTAAAATAGTATAGTCATAGTCTGGTATGTTCTTAGTCCTAATGCTAGGTTAGGGTAGATCTGGCCAGGCCAAGATGGGGCAGGTATTAATTAGATTTTTGGATTCTCTGGTCACTCTGTAATATCTGTGGGATGAATGAATAAATCACTCTATCCCAGGAGCTGTACAAGATGCAGGGATGCTAAGCGAGCAGAATGGCCTGACCCTATTCTCCTATAGCTTACAGTCTGGACTATGGCTAGTCAATGAAAATAACTACTAGCCACATTTGTAATACTGAGTTCACATGCAGTCACATTTTTAAAAGTGGTTAAGAGGGCTAGGGTGTAGCTCAGTGGCAAAGTGCTTGCCTAGCAAGCACAGTGCCCTGGGTTCCATTTCTGCTACCAAAGAAAGAGTAGACAAACATAAAAGCAAAACAAAACCTCAGCCAGGCAATGGTGGCTTATACCTATAATTCCAGCTACTCAAGAAACGAAGATCTGAAGATCACAGTTCCAAGCCAGCCTGGGCAGAATAGTCTGAGACTCTTATCTCCAATTAGCCAGCCAAAAACCCAGAAGTGAAGCTGTGGTTCTAGTGAAAGAGCGGCAGTCTTGAACATAAAAAGCCGAGCAAGAGTAGATGGGAGTCCCTGAGTTCAAGTATTATTACCAGCATAAAAAACCAAGTAAAAAAAAAAAGTGATGAGACAGGTGGAATTAATGATGTCATATTTTCTTGGATTCAGTACATCTAAAATACTTCAATACCAAGTCAATATAAAAATAGTCATTGACATGCTTACATTCTTTTTATATTTAAATCTTCAAAATCTGATGCATTTGTCATACTTTAATCAAATGTAGATCACATAGATTTGGATTACCCCCACTTCAAGTGCATTGTGGCCACATATGGCCAGCAACTGCCCCCGTGAGCAGTGCAGGTCTGGACAACTCACAGAACAGAAGAGCACAGTGCATGTGAGACTTCTTAGGAGACAACATCGAAGCTGAGAGGGGAGCATAAGTAGGGATCCATCAGTTGGTGCCAGTAGCTCACACCTGTCATCCTAGTTACTTAAGAGGCTGAGATCTAAGGATCATGGTTCAAGACCAGCTTGAGTAGGAATGCCTGTGAGTCTCTTATCTCCAATAAACTACTAAAAAGCCAGAAGTGGAGGTATGGCTCAAATAGTAGAGCACTAGCCTTGAGCTGAAAAGCTCAGGAACAGTGCCCAGGACTAGTTCAAGACCCAGGACTGGCATACACGCGCACGCACGCACGCACGCAAATAAGGATCAATCAGCTGAACGTTGGCATAAGGTACCTCTGACAGAAAGACACAAAGGCTTCAGTGTTGTGAAGGCTGCTCTGCATGGGTGGACAGAGGAGTCAAACATCAGGGCTAGGAATGCAGCTAGAGAGAAAGGCTAGAATGGCCAAAAAGCCATGGGGGGAGGGGTTGTTTGTAAAGGGGTTATAAACAGAGGCTGTAAAATAGAGATGGGGAGGCATGATCGAGTAGCCATCACCATTGCAATAGCCCAGTAGCCCTGTTGGCTGCCCCTGCAGTGTTGGGTACAGTAGAGGGGATGATGGGAGTGGGGTGGAGCTAAGGCCTCTGGCTATGACCATCCAGGTGAAGAAGGACTGGCCAGGGATCATCTCACAGTGGGTGGCAGCCCAGATTGCCTCATTGCTGGAAGCCAGGATGCCTCTTCTTATTTGCCCCTCAACAAGGGATCATCTGCAGTCTTCATTGCTGACAAGCTCATCTGAGCCCCCACCCCCACCCGTTTGGGCTTCCTGATGAATGTATTGTTTAACTGAAGGAATAGTCACCTTTTGTTTTTTAAGTGCAAGTAATTTTATTTGCTGAATATGCTTATATAGTAGACTATAAAAGACAATTTTATGACCGTTTATTCACCATGATAGTGGTTATATCTGATATTTGTCTTTAAAATGGAGGGGAACAAAATCAAAGAAAAGAATCCAATGTAAAAGATGGGGCCCAGGTAAGGGCATGAGTTGGTCTTTCTGGAAAATACACCAGGTGTGCTCCACAATTATTTTATTTTGTTCTCACTTTTTTTTGTGTGTGTGCAGTTGGCTTTTTAAGATCAGCATTTGAGCTGGCACCACATTTTGAGAGTTCTCTTATCTGTAATATAAACCTTACCTGAAGGCAGTGTGCGGCCATCATAAGGCACTGTGTCCTGCCTTGTGACCTGCTACCCAGCTGGAGACCTTTCTCACAACCGAATAAATGATTGTTCTTTGCTGCTTTATCTTGAAAAAACATCAAAGGCATCAGACATTCAATGTGATTTTTTTTCACTCATTTCCCCATCTGCAGAAAATGACTTGTGTGCATTTTAATACTACCTGGGTCTCTCTTTACCTTTTAACCATGTGGCCTCTTAATATATTGGTTATCCCTTTAAAAAGATGATTAAGAAATGCTTAGTGCACAAAAGAATTAGAGCTATGCATAGCTCATGAAACAGAAAGCGTGCTTTGACTTACAATTTTCATACAAAGTTTGCAGAGATTTTTGTATGCCAGAATGAGTAATATGATCTGCCCTCGGAACTCCCTAACTTTTCTGGCTCTGCAAAAGTCATTCCTCCCCCACCCCCGATTCAAGTTTCTTAACCAGAAGAGTTACACCAAACTCCTCAGAGTATGAATTAGCAGAGTTCATCCAAGCCACATATTTCACTTACACTACTAAATAATGACTTGAAATAGCTACCTACCTGTGCAAACAATGGGATTGTTGGCACTCTCCTTAATGAGTGGGATCTGACAAATGTAGACCCTTTAACAAATCAGACAGCTCAGGTTAAAAACAAAAAGTCATGTGTGTGTATGAAGAGGGGGTGATCTTCCCCTCCCTACCACAATCTGAACTGTGCTATGTGCCTAGAAACTCTAGAAGCACTCAGAGGCCCTACCAAAATGAGGATGGCGGCACACAGCTGAGCATCTGCAGTGAAGAAAGTCACTATTTGCAACAACCATGTGGATGACTCCCTCTTCTCTTAGCTCAGTTTCTTCCCAGGCCCTTCACTGGATTAGTGAGAAAAGATGAGGTGCTTTGGATACCTATTCCCCAAGACATGAAGACAAATGGACCAGTGTTATGTTCATGTTTGGTGTTAAGCATGTGAACAAGTCATTGGATGCCCGGGGGAATATTAACTTCCTTCCCATCTGCTCTATTTAAGGATATGTCAATATCCTGTTTAGTTTCTTTCTTACTATGGTAAGTATACATAATGTAAAGTTCATCATTTTGACCACTGAAGAGTACATTTCAGTGGTATAAGTACCATTACAAGGTGGTTGTAAACCATCACCCAGCAGAAATTCTGTGCCAAGTGATAAATAACTCCTGGTGTTGCTCATCCCTGTAATCCTAGCTACTCAGGAGGCTGAGATCTGAGGATCAAGGTTTGAAGACAGCCCAAGCAGAAAAGCCCATGAGACTCTTTATCTCCAATTAACCAGCAAAAAGCTAGACGTGGAAATGTGGCTCAAGTGGTAGAGTGCCAGCCTTAAACAAAAAAGCCAAACAAGAGCTTAAAGCCCAGAGTTCATGCCCCAGTACTGGCAAAAAACAAAAGCAAACAACAACAAAAACAACTACCACCACTGTTGTGTCCATGTTGCGAGAAGACCACCAAGAAGACCACCGAGAGCCAGACGTTCCAAAATGCAAAAGCAAGGCTTTATTCAGGCAAACTGCAACTCGGGCCTCGTCCTACCCACCAACACAGTGGAGGTTAGGAGGAAGCCCATGAGCAGAGTTTCACATGGGTATTTAAAGGAAAAAAAATCACAAAGTTACATAAACCAGGTGCAAGCAGGTTTGGGGTGCAAGGACAAATCTGATTGGCTCAGGGCTAGGGGTTCTCTGAAATTGGTCTGACGACATTCCAGGGCAGTCAACGTATCTGGAACGTTCCCGAACTGGTTGGGCCATCTGGGAAATGGGTTTTTATGGCTGGTTGGTTTCGGCACAAACAACTTTGTTCCTGGAATCTGTATAATGTCTAGTTTCACCATAAACAAGCCATTTCCCGGGTTTATGTACATGTTGGGTTATTCTTAGCTTAACACAAACAACAAGATGGTTGCAGTTTCAAGATGGAGTCGTCCTAGTCTTTCATTCCGCCCTGGACTTATGGACATGAAGCACAATCCTGTGTTTCAGGCCGTAAACTAAATTCCAATAGCTCTCTATCTGGAAGAGGTATATACGTGCTTTGCTGTCCCAATAAAGTAGATATTAAGGTAGTAAGCCATGGGGAATAGTTTCCTCTTCCTTTTTGACAGTGGGGCCATGACCTCACGACTCCAGTAAGAGCAATAATAGTGGCCAAGGGATTTACAGTAGCTCGGGCTGGAGGCCAGGGAAGATATATAAATTCTGGTGCCCACTATTCTATCATCCCCAAGCTTCCGGACCACCCACAGGTAGGGTTTATGGGTGTCTAGGCTCTCTCCCTAGCTACCAAAGCACCAACCATACATAGCAGGCCTAGCAAGGTAAAGTTAGCCAAGTCCATCTTTTGGTACATGGCCTCTGTTGTGGCTAATCCGCCACCGGGTTAGAATGTTCTCTCTCACTGCGAATGAGTCCACCGGCTCCGGTCTCTTCAGGGGCATGGGTGAAGAGAATCCAGGTCGCAGCTCCGTCCACCCTGAGTGCGGTGGGAGTTGTCAGCAGCAGGATGTAGGGTCCCTTCCAACATGGTTCTCTTGGTGAACCTGCTATAGGGCTCTGAGGGGGGATAAAAGCTCATAACAAATGCGATTGCAAGTTAGGAATTATGGGAGGGGATCCCAAATCTGATCCTAAGGCTACACATGAGCAAATCCAGGCTTTACCTACAAAACCATCTCAGCAAGGGAATCAAGCAGTTAAAGATATATGAGATCTTTCTGGTTAACATTTAGATGACATCACACAAGTCCCTTAGCCCTGCAGATGCAGGTATAGATAGTTTCACACCGAAGCCCCAATTCTGACCCTATTTACCTATTTATATTATAGCCAATTTGATTACATACCAACTTTACTCATATGCTCTAATTTTAAGACATACTGATACCGTTTGCTACACACTCAAACTTTCTAGGGATTGTTTTTCTTAATTTTAACATGCCAAAACCTTTTAATCTAAAGGAAACGTTTTTGCTTCCCCAATTATCTTTATAAAGTCTTTCCTTATACAGTTTAAAATGTAACATATCCCCACTCACACCATCTTTTACTTCCTCATGCCAGCAGTGACTTACTGGAACATTCTATGACACTTGACTTTTTAAATCCCTTTCTTATTCTCCAAGGCTTACTATACTAACTTTCCTCTTTACAGTTTCTGGGGCTTCTTTGCTGCTAGAGTTTTTTGTTTGTTTTTTGTTTTTCAAATTTTTATTATCAAACTGATGTATAGAGAGGTTACAGTTTCATACATTAGGCATTGGATACATTACTTGTACTGTTTGTTACTTCGTCCCTCATACGCCCCTCCCCCCACCCCCTTTCCCTTTCCCCCCATGAGGTGTTCCATTCACTTAGACCAAACAGTTTTGCAAGTATTGCTTTTGTAGTTGTTTTTCTTTTTTTACCCTGAGTCTCTCAATTTTGGTATTCCCTTTCAATTTCCTAGTTCTAATACCAGTATACATGGTTTCCAATATACTCAGATAATGTGACAGAGATAGTGTAGGTACAACCACAGGAAGGTGATACAAGAACATCATCTATAATAGATGCTACAGACACACATGGTACATTGAAAGTAATTACAACTGTGATATAACAATCGTTTCCATAACATGGAGTTCATTTCACTTAGCATCATCTTATATGTTCATAAGGGTATAGCTATTGGGCTCTTGTGATCCTCTGCTGTAACTTGCCTAAACCTGTACTAATTACTCCCAATAAGGGAGACCATAGAGTCCATGTTTCTTTGGGTCTGGCTCACTTCACTTAGTATAATTTTTTCCAAGTCCTTCCATTTCCTTACGAATAGGGCAATGTCATTCTTTCTGATAGAGGCATAAAATTCCATTGTGTATATGTACCACATTTTCCTGATCCATTCATTTGCTGAGGGGCATCTGGGTTGGTTCCAGATTCTAGCTATGACAAATTGCACTGCGATGAACATTGTTGTGCTGGTGGCTTTACTGTGAATTTGTTTGTGGTCTTTGGATAGATACCCAAAAGTAGGGCTGCTGGGACATAGGGGAGTTCTATATTTAGCCTTCTGAGGAATCTCCATACTGCTTGCCAGAGTGGCTGAACCAGTTTACATTCCCACCAACAATGAAGTAGGGTTCCCTTTGGGCCACATCCCCTCCAACAATATCACTTGGGCTCCTTGGCGCAGGATGGAACTTCCTTAACAAAGACCCAGAAAGGATACAAATCAAAGAAAGGTTGGACAAATGGGACTGCATCAAACTGCAGAGCTTCTGCATGGCAAAGGACATAGCTCGCAAGATAAACAGAAAGCGCACAGACTGGGAGAAGATCTTTACCAGCCATTCAACGGACAAAGGCCTCATATTTAAAATATATGCAGAACTAAAAGAATTACCTTCCTCCAAAACAAAACCGCAAAGAACCATTAGCCCCCTCATCAAGTGGGCTAAAGACTTACAAAGAGACTTCTCTGATGAGGAAATGAGAATGACCAAAAGAAATATGAAAAAGTGCTCTACATCACTGGCCATGAAAGAAATGCAAATCAAAACAACATTGAGATTCCATCTTATCCCGGTAAGAATGTCATATATCAAGAAAGCTGCTAGAGTTTTAAACTGTCTACATTTTCTTTTCCTCTGGTTTGTAGAATCCGGTTTATCTCAACTACATCAAGGCAATTTACTGTGACTCTACCCACAGGCTGTTGGGGAAAACAAAGGTGGGGCAAGGATCAGCCCGATGGGACTGCTGCTCCTAAGAAACCAGACCAGAGCCAACTATCATGAGTTACTATTTTAGAGTGGATTTCTCCAGTTTCCAGTGCCTCTAAGTGCCTAAGGTTGGCCAGTGACATCTGTAAGATCCACCCTCAGGAGGGCTCCATGAAGATGCCCCCAGCCAGTTTAAATCTCTGTCCAGTTACCTTGGTACCTGGCACACCTGATGGCAGTTACCTCCCTTTCTTCTGAGGTCACACCTTAATCCATCTGGACACATTTTAATACTCTTGGAGCTAGTTAACTCCAGTCAACTCAAGACTGTCCCAAAATTTTAGTTTTAGCAGATCCAAAGCAACCTAAAGCCTAACTTTAGTCAAATTTCCTTGTATTTTCCTGATTCCTTCTTAAGCACACTAGCTTTTGTAGGCTGGCACATCACTGAATGTCAAGACAGCTTTAGGCAATCAATTGCCCTTGGGTCATTTTGCCAGGGCAATAAGTTTAAATCAGATATTTCCAATAAGGCTAGGGTTTTTTGTTTTTTGTTTTTAACCAACATAGAAGGCTTGGCCTGTAACCATTTCTCATAAGTGCAGTTTCTGTACACTGTTACCTCTGTTTTCCATGACTCTAGTTTATCCTGTCTCATCTTCCCAAAAACAACTCTGGTCCCTTGGTCCTAAAGGGGGGCTGATGGGCGAAGATCATCCATCTTCTGTAACTTCTTCAGGCTGACTCAGGGGCGTTGGCCTTACCTAGCCAGGAACCTATAACCTTAGTCTACTTTACCAAGGGGCTGCAGGATCAGATGTCCATTAGGAGCTTTACTCCAAACTGGAAATTACATTCAACATTTAACTTAACTATACAGACTTATTGGGCTACCTCAGTGTAGCCTTTTAACATTCTAGTTTGTAAAAGCTGTTTCCTGACTGGCTGGGGAACTGATCTCTGGTGGCCTAAAAAAAAAAAAAAATGCCTACATTACCTTTGCAGGCCTTTAACAGATCTCAATAAGGACACAATCTCAGGTCTACAAGCTTTCTTTCCTGAACAGATGTACCAGCTCAAAATTCACTGCTAGTTAGGGCTTTGAGCAGATGCAGGGGGTTGGGATTTTTAAACCATTCCCTATTTAACAAACTTAGCTTTACTACCCACTACCTCAGTTGACTGGCAAGTTCCTGTCCAGTTACAAAGTAGATAGACATGGGCAATAAAAGGCATGCTTACGAATTATTCTTCTAGGACCTCCTAGCTCTGGTTAACTTTTGAAAGGCCAAACAGGAGTGACTCTAGGATCTGACACGTTCTCTGTCATCCAAGCAGTGGCTTATTGCCTCTGGATGCACAATCATTCTGTCCCAGGAGTAACTTTTCCATGCTGGTATAAATGCACCTTTGGCATTTCTCTTGGTCCATCACTGGACTTGGACTCAGGACCTGAGTGCTGTCCCTCAGCTCTCCAGCTCAAGACTAGCACCCTACCACTTTGAGTCTCAAAGAAACTCACGACTCTTCCCAGCACTTCTGCTGGTCAGCTGGACACGAAGACTCCCACAGGGACCTTTCTCTGTCCAGGCTGGCTTCGAACCGCAGATTTCAGATCAATGAGTGTTACAAGAGGCCACTCTACTCCAATTAAAAGCAACAAGGTGGTCCACACAGAAATAGTTTTTGAGCATACTCTTACCTAGAGCGTATTAAGGGCCAATGTTACATCTTGACAAACTTGTAGGGATCATCTATCCTTCTCTGTGGGCCTGCTGGAAACTGTTACAAAAAAAACCTACAAACAAACTGGAATGGCAATTAAACACTCATTTTGGTAGCCATAATTTTCCTTTTCTCACTTTGCAATAATCATTTAGGACAATTTTACTTCCAGATTTCTTACCTAGAAATGCATTCTTGATTTGCAAGGCCTTTTACTAAACTCTGTTTAACAGTAACACTTTAGCTCTTATCTGCATTGGAAAAACTCTGAAGCTTACAGGCACTCTGAAACCGGTACCGCCCTTTGCCTTTGGCCTGCCTGTTTTAAAAGACCCTTTTTTCTTTTTTTTTTTCTTTTCTTCAGTCCCAGTTACTGCATGGCATGAAGACCTTTGGACTCAAATGACAATTTTTCCTTAATGCAAGAATTACAATTACAAAATTAGAAATACTTATCCATTCAGCTTTCCAATAAATTACTGAGAAATGTTAGCCCATTTTGCCATTTCTTCCTACATACAGAGAGTTAATGAGAGTTTACTTCTATACTTGCCTCATTATATGTAACTTAAGATAGTTACGAATCTTACTATTACATCACATAAAATTCAGTACCTGAATCATTAAACTGATATCCAAAACATAAAATTATAACAAAAGTACTTTTAACAGTGTTCACCAGAATTATAAACAAGAAATTCAGTCTCACCATCTTTGCTTTTTCAATACATCCAAATTGCAAAAATAGCACAGGAATCAAATCGCATCAGATAAATAAACTTTTTAACCATTTAAAAAACTTTTCCAATTCTTAGTATCTCTCAAGGGGCAGTTTTAGAAATTCCAGTCAAATCATTCAGTTTTACCACCAGGTTTCCAAAGTTCACCTGAAAACAAAAGAGACAAAAGAGAGGCCTCCGTTGGCCTGTCCTACCAAACAGCCTATCTCCATCCTACTCCTCAGAGCTTGATGAACTGTCTTGGTGCTGGCTTGTCCTCTTCCACCATGAATGGACACCCCATTATGGCTGTCCCATCATGTGGATTCCCTCCATGGCCTGTGCCACCACGTGGGCTGGCTAAGCTGCACCATTGCCAGATCACCCCTCACTCCTGAGGATAGGCACACAGGCCCATCCTAGTTTTTTTTTTTTTTTTGTCCTTTCCTATTGTCTCTGACTGAGAAACCCAAGCAGTTTTTTTTCTTTTTTTTTTTAACAGTGATAAGCCTTTACATCAAAATTTCTGACACTTAACCCTGATTTTTTAATTAAAGAAACAATTTTTTCACTCTAGTTCCTTTCTAAAACAATGCAATAATCCTTTAAAGCATTTGGTAATGCCTGAACTTGATGACCATTTGGATTTTAAACTTAAAGTCACTCAATTTTACATCATCACACATGCACACACACAAACACACACACACACACATATTCAAAAGATCTTAAAGCACGCAAAATAAACATCGGCCATACATTTTCCAGTGACAGGAGGTATTTTTGCCAATCTTACTCCTGCAACACCCAAATTTTAAGACAAAACCTTTGACAAATGATTTTAGCATTCTCCAGCCTCATTTTCCAGGGCTTGATAATTTTAGCAAAACATTTTAGCACACCGAATAATTTTCTGAGGAAGTAGGCTGGGTGGGGGTCACCCAGAGTTCTTTTTGTGGACACTCACACTCTGATTGTGAGCTGTCGCCTGTACATCTTTCCAATGAGCTAAACATAAATACAAGGGGGTAGAGAGAGTCTGTCCCATTTTGTCTGTCACAGTCAGGAGATACACAAAACAAAGAAGAACAGTCCAGACCAGTCCTATAATAATACAAGCAATTTGTTTTTCCTTTTTCTGCAACACAATATTTTCTAGTATCTGATTGGATTTACTATTGCTTTCTTTCCTAATTCACCACCAGACTTAGTCTCCTCAGTACTCAATCTCATCCTAGGCCCTTCTGTTTTCAATTTCACTTTCTCTTTTTCATCAAAGTCCAATTAACCACATCATTCAGACTAGTCCATAAAAAAACAAGAGGTAAAACAATTCCAATAAAACAGAAAAGACAATACATACAGGAACTAAATATACCATAAACAATCTACTAATTTATAAACTGACTGCGCCAACAAACACAGGATAAGGTAACAAAGCAGGCTATGCAGGTTTGACACAAAAGAGACTGTCAGACTCACAACACAGAGTCAGCGCTGCGCTGTGGGGTCACTCCCCGCCACCTGCGGGTGGATTGGGCTGACTGTTTAGGACTGGGGGGTGGTCCTTCCAGTGGGCTAGGGTCAAGTCTAGGGGGCTAGATGGTACATTACCCATGGCTCTGGTCAGGTGTTCAATCCAGACAGCTACAAAAAGCACAGCAATTACAACAACAGAAAAGGTAGCAAACACACAGGCCTGAGGAAAAAAGCAAGTTATAAGTTACTAGTACGAGTTGGAGATCTCCCAAGTCAGCCCCCAACCTCCTGCGAGGGTGCAGAAGGAGTGGACGCAAGTTCAAGTTGGCCCCCAACCTCATGCGAGGTTGCAGAAGGAGTGGACCCAAGTTCAAGGTGGGCGGGTTGAGCCTCGGTGAGGAGACCCTCCTGGTCAGTGCCGGCTAGAAACCAGACCGATTTGCGCCCTACAAGTATCAAGGCGGGGTTCCAGGGGTCCCCCTTCAAGGGTGGAGGGTCTGGGACGTCTTCCAGTTCCTCCAGGGTTGTCTTATGAGCACGTCTGCTCCGACAATCCCTAAAAAAAAAATAGAACAAGCTAGAATGGCCGTCTTCAAGAGAAAATGAAAGTAAAAAACACACACATAGACAAAGGACAGGACAAGACAAATTAACAGCGCTGTTTCTCACCTTCGGAGTCTGGGGTCTCGGGGGGTCTCTGGGGCTATCCCGGATGAGCCCCCAAATGTTATGCCCATGTTGCGAGGAGACCACCAAGAAGACCACCGAGAGCCAGATGTTCCGAAATGCAAAAGCAAGGCTTTATTCAGGCGAGCTGCAAGATGGAGTCGTACTAGTCTTTCACCACCAACAACAAAAACTTCCTTGTTTCTCCTGCCCCTCTACCCATGGAAATCTATAGTATCTTTTCTGCATTTATGAATATCTACCTGTTCTATGTATTTCATAGAAATCATAAAGTATTTGTCTTTCATTGGTCTAGATTATTGCACTTAGTATGATGTTTTCATGATCCATGTATGCTGTAAAATGTTCAAGCTTTTCTTATGGCTGAATAATGCTTCCTTGAGTATACCTTTTGTTTATCTGTTCTTTTGTAGGCAGCTACTTTGGGTTATTGTAGCTAATGACACTTGGGATATCTGTTCATATCCTTGTTTTCAGTTCTTTCAGATATCTACCTATCTGGCTCTCATATTCTTTTAACTTGTTCATAGACTTTATGTTAAGGTTTGTGGCATCTTGATGATTGTTAACTCTTTTCATCTCTATGAGTCAAGTTAAAAAAATTTAGAACCATAGTCACTATAGAAAAATGTGGAGAGACACAATTGGATCATGTAGAAATAATCACTGGTACATTTTAGCATATTCTCCTTTAATTTTTCTTTGTCTATTAAGAGGCCTATGGACATATGTGCATCACAGTTTGTGAGTGTCCTCAGAAGCATGCTCAGGACATAATTTGGCTTTGTGTTTGCCTTGTTCATTCTCTGCAAACTTCCCTTCATTCCCTGCATACATACTCCTACCCTACTTCAACCAAAGGGGTTGAGAGAGGGGGAGGGAAGCGGGGGGGGGGCACAGTGGGAGAGGCAGAAGAGTTTCTGCCAGTGCTAACTCCCATCTCTCCAGCAGTTTCTTTCTTTCCCTACTAATCATGCTCTTTGTTGTTGCAGCTATCAGAAGGGCTGAATACAGGGGAAACACAACTCTGCAGCAATATTCTGATCACCTATTGCAGTGCGGCCCACATCACTGGTCACCACCTGAAGCAACGAACTGCAGGGGAATTGTCACTTTCATTGCAGAACATGAATCTTCTGGTTACCATGGTGTCCCTCCTTCATCTCATGTCATTTCCCATGGATTTGAATATGTAGGAAAGGAAGAAGGCAGAGAGGAAGAGGAGAAAAAAATGACAGAGCCTCTGCTTCTCTGAAGGGATTCAGGACATTTAGAATATGATCATCTCTTCTGAATGTCATGATTCGATTTTTTTTTAAATTTCTCTTACCTAAACCTTATTGGATACATTGAAACTCCTTGGGATTCTATGGATTCAGCTTCTGGTGTACAACTAGCTTCATCCATTTATTCTGCTGGTCAGAGTGGTCCTTCCCAATGCATTCGATAAGTTATCGAATGGTGTAAATTTGCTGTGAGGGAGTGGTGTTGGCAGTGTGTCTACCACGATGCATGGAGTGTATGAGAAAGAAACCAAAACACCAAAAATATGGCGAGCCTTTAACCTCCTCTATTTCTTTAATCTGCTGTTTGAAGAACCACATTTTGATGGCTTCATCAGTTGTTACCTCTGGGCCAGGTTGGAAATGAAATCAATTTTTTAAACCACTAATACTTGCCAAGAAATCGCCTTATGAGAACATGGTGTGTGTCTCTGACAATGTATGGCACATCTAAATTGATCATTCATCATCTTGCTCATGTACCAGGGAGTGGAAAAAGCCTGAGGCACCCACCCACCCCATGCGTTGCAGGCATTGCCTCTGTTGGGATGTGGTCTAGCTTCAGGCTCTTACTATTCCGGTACATGCAGGTCTCCATGACAAAGCTGGGACTCATTCACATTTCAAGATCCAAATGCTTGCTGTGCTAACAGTGTAAGCTTAGATCTTCTGTAAAATCAAGGTCATGTCTCACTTTTTATAAAAAAAAAAAAAAAAAGAAAATGTCTCCAACATGGATTGCAAACCATTTTCACATGAAAGCATTGATGAATGAGGAATAATCACAAAAGCTGTGTATCTGTATATATATATAGTTCTCTATATGACTTGTATGTGGATCCAGTCATTACTTAAAGCACATGCCAGGGAAAAGAGACCAAATTCCTAGGTCTTTTACATACAGTGAACATGGTACTAAGGAGAATTAAGCTCCTACTGCTTCCTGTGAAGATTAAAATGATTTAAGTAATTATAACTTCATAAAACTGATGACTAAGTCTGGCAAACATGTGCAAATGTTGTATTGATCTATTTTCTTGTCAATGGAAGAAATCTTTCCACGTGTATGCAAGTGGGAGATGAAAACTTTCATTTTTAAAGGACAAACAGTGAATTAAGCATGAGTGGCCTTAATAAAACTAGTTGTCTTTCTTTGCTGCTGTGGAAAGGATTCTAAAGAGATGTTCTTGAAGTCTTGCATTGAATTTAGTCGTTATTATAGTTTTTAAAATGTTGGTGCAATTAACTCTGGATCTTTCTGGTGAGCCATAGCGATATTTAGAAGACAACACTATTTATTTATTGGAGGAGATGAAACTGTCCCTTGAGTTGTACCTTTTTATCTGTTGGTGCATCAGGGAAAGTTGTATATTCAAGCAAGTTTCCTGCTTCTGGTTTTGTTCTTGTCAGTAAGTAGAAAACTATGTAAAGCTTGCAGTGTTGCAAAAACAATCCAAATATATTCATGTTTTAGAAGTTCGTCCTTTAACTATCAAAAGGATCTAGGTCTTGGTTGGAGAAGTGAACAGAGTTCTTTGCAAACTCATTTATACTTTGAGACACAGTGTTACACTGAGAAACCCAAGCCACAGATTCGTGGCTATGAACAGTTTGTCTGTCCTCAGAGAGGCCCAGACCTGAACTCTGCAACTAAATGCTTGAAGTAGGAAGTAGGAAATCCAGTAGGGAATGTTGGATCCTTTGAAATTGGAAAGAAAGGTACCAAATGTGTATAGTTAGTTATTCCTACATATGTGCCAATTTTGTCACAGCTATGATTTGGGGAGTCATTTTTACCCCACTTTTATTGGCTGAAAGTATTATTGATTTTATCTTTATGCAAGCATATAATTTTGTCCCTGAAAATGAAATTTGATCTAACATAGCATCTTTTCTCATTTCATATATTATTGTCTGATGTTTTTTCTGGGGTTAAAAAATAAAACCCTTTCTCACCCTTTAAAAATTATCTCTGGGTTTACAACAAACACTGTGATGTTTGAAAGCTATTTCCTTGGTGAAAACTTTAGCAAGTTCCCTTCTAATCAATGTAGTAGGAAAACAAAAGGTTTGGACTAACAGTTAGGATAAGTTGGTCTAAGTCTTACTTTGTGCAAAAATCAGGCTTGTACTTTATACCCCATTTGATTTCTATGTACAGTCTCAATTTTGTATTTAATGATTTTTATGTATCCAGTATGCACATTTAACAGCGTGTCAGCTTTCATTTGAAAGTGGGTTTTACTTTTTCAACAGTGTTATTTATGAAGAGACCTCATGTGTATTGACATCAGCTCAATCTGCAATGTTTTTGTGTAGAGTGCTGTTTGAATGCTGCCAGGCGTCCATGTATCTAATTCTCTGAGACCTTCATTTGATAGTGCTTCTTGTAATATTTCTTCAAGTGAGTGGCATGTGGGTTGTGATATTGACCGTGTAATTATTGGACATCGCTATGAAAAAAAACACATAAATTAAACTAAGGAACCCTCAAAACTACCAGTGGGCATGTATTAGCCAGTCATTGTAACCTCGTGTCTAGTAGAAATGCAATGTACAAGGTATGTACAGTTCATAAATTTGTTATCATGTGTATGAGAAGTACTTTGTGCTGATCGCCTTATTTATATTCATCAAATAAACCTTGGTTCTTTCTGAAGCAAGTTCATTTTGTCTCTAATAAATGCTCTAATCATCGTGGTTTCTATATGTTGAGTGTCATGAATCTCCACTTGAAGAACTCTGTGGACTTGAAGAAAAAAGAGAAAATCACAGACACCATTGCTCACCTAACTGGAAGACCATGATGTAAAATTTCCTCTATGTTTGGATGGATTACAGGTTCAAATCAGAAAATTAATTTATTCATGATTTTTTTTCCTTCTTTCCCTCTCTCCCTCTTTCTCCAGATCTCCTTTCTGCTTCCCTTTATTCTCTCTTCCTCTCCTTTCTCACTTTCTCTGTTTCTCTCTACATTTTTCTGTTGGTTGACTTAAAATTTTTTTTCATAAGCTCTCTTCATTTGATGGCAAAGATGACCCCCCCCCCAAAAAAATCATTGAGTTCTTAGAGGTTTTAGAGGACAGATACTCTCCTTCCTCATATTCACATTTGTTCCTTAATTGAGACAGTTCGGGATTTTATTTTATTTTTTTTGGTGTTGATACTGGGGATCAAACTCAAGGTCATGCTCTTGCTTGGCTTTTCAGTCAAGGCTGCTGCTCTACCCCTTATGCCACAGCTCCACTTCTGGCTTTTTGCTAGTTAAATGGAGATAAAGAGTCTCACTGACTTTGCTGCCCGAGCTGGCTTTTAAACTCAATCCTCAGATCTTAGTCTCCTGAGTAGCCAGGGCTACACTCAGCACCCAGTTTGGATCCTTCATCTCTTTGAAGGTTATTTGGTTTTTTATAGTTTTGTGATTTTTTTTTTCTGGAACCGGGGACCGAACCCCGGGCCTCGTGCTCGCCAGGCAGGCGCTCTTCCACTGAGCCAGATCCCCAGCCCCTAAAAAGTTATTTGGAAGGATAAGACTTTGGACATCTTCATTGGTTGTGGATGGACTCTTTTCAGAAAAGAAGGTCAAGGAACTGGAACAGGAGATGTACTAGCTAGCCTGGCTGCCACTTTAAAAATGTATTTGTTTCTTCTGCCACTGCTTGGAGGCACATACTCAATCATCCACATAAGACCCACTAAACTTTGGAAATCGCAGATGATGGTCCAGCACAGTGATGACCTCTTTGCTAGACATCTTTTTCAATCCTACAGAACCAGTTCCTGGTTCTTTTAAAGCTCTGAGTCATAGTCTAGGCAATAACTTTTCAGTTTCTACCAGAACAGACTGAAGTCAGTGAGTGATTGCTAAATTGTTCTGTAGTCCAATATCCTCATTTTATTTTTTACCATATGGGGGAAATACACCTAGTCAGAAGTGACTGATCTACACAGAGAAGGTAAGTTCATAGTGATTCAAAATACTGCTCCTGGAGCTCTGGAAACATATGTAACCCTAAAAGGTATCAGAGGGAAAATGGGACATGGCCCCAGTGCATAGGGGAAATATCATTTGGTGTCTGTGCTTTATGAGTTTAGGGGTTTAAATTCCTTCACAGTCAGGTACATATTGGGGAACCTACGAAGTTGTTTGCCTTATCACTTGGGTGCCTTTTTGTAAAAAGAGAACTTTTGTTCAACAAGAATTTCTTACCTCATAGAACTTCCTGAAGCAGCCAGCATGCATTCAGGCCTGGTTATGTAAACCCAGCTGGCCAGATGGAGCCTCTGCTTCTTTACCCACAAACCAGCCCCTTCAGACGAGAAGAGAATAGCCCCCACCTTGCAGGACTCAAACTGCAGTGACTGTACCTCCAGTTCTCTTGATGAACACAGGCTAGGTTTGGGCACATTTCTGATTTGGAGCATCAGTTCTATCAGATTGCTTCTATCAATGGAAATTCTGTTACAGAAGACTAAAGAGAGAGTCATTCTAATTCCTGGAATTGCTGATACATAATAGCAGTTGTCTTAATAATAAATTGGCATGGATAATCAATTATTGAACATGATTATTTGCTACGAGTTAAGTTGTGATACTTAGCATTTCCAGGCATCAACTCCCTTCATACCTGACAGCAATTCCAAAAGGAAAATACTGATATGATTCACGTGTTACTTAAGTGCAGGTGCGGGTTGATGACCAGAAAGGGTATGCTATTATAGAGCATTTACTTGGTACCTGTGTTGTGCTATATCTGACCTCATGTATCTTCATAGTCATTCCATAAAGTGAGTGCCATTATTATCCCAAGTAAAAGGAGGCCCATAGAACCGGCTTGTGGTCCTCCAAGTTATGAACCCAGTGGCTAGCAAGAGCCTCTGCTTATGAAATACTTCAGGCCTCAGGTCAGATGGCCTGGCAGAAGGGACTGGGGTACAGATCTTATTTGTACCCACCTAGCAGTGCTTCCAAGCTGCATTTAGTTCCTGTTTTAACTACAGAGACCAGTGGATCTGGTTGTTTTGTCATGGATTTCCCACAGCTGACTGATAATACAAGCAAACAGGCTGCTACACAGAAAGGGTCCCAAGAGAAGTCAAGTTACACATGAAGAGAAACCTAGGCAAAGCTCAGTTCAGGTTGCACTTCCCTTATCCAAAATGCTTCGTTCAAGAAGGGTTTTAGAGACTTGGGATTTTTTTTTAATTTAGAGTATTTGCATATATAGTGAGATATCTTAGCAATAAAACCCAAATCTAAACACAAAACTCTATTATGTTTCATATACTAAGATAAGAGATCTTACAGACAGAGGTTCAGCATGGGATTTTCCACTCATTCATTCATGCTCAAGAAGTTTCAGATTTTAGGGCATTTGGGTTTTCAGATTAGGGATGTTTAACTCACCCTTTGGGTTGAGTCCTACTAGTGGGTCTCTTGCTTTCCTGGGGTATGTGTACTGGGATTTGGACAAAGGGCCTCATGCTCATTAGGCAGGTATGCTACAATTTGAGCCACACCTCTAGCCCCTCTTGGATGCTTTTTCTAAACCCCCAGTTCCTGGGTACTACTGTCCTGAATATCCTTGGTCCTCATTGAGGTTTCATTTAGAGCATCTCATAAGCAAGGACTGAAGAGGCAACCTCAACCTTGGGTGGTAAGGTCTTGGGCACCATGCCAAAGGGTGTGGACATATGGTATTGGCCATGGATTCTTCACATCAGTCACTTGAATGTCATTCCTGTGATGTCTGCCAAATATGAAAACAATACAATACGTTAAGTATTTAAAATTAAACAGGTAAGCCTGTTTTATTTAAACAAAATGCCAGTGGCATAAATGAAAAAGAAGACTCATTTGTTGTACATAAATAGCATCAAATATGAACAGGAAAAATAATGAAAACAAAGTCTGAGCCCAAATCATTATCTTTCTTTGATACATACAAAGAGAGTCTGGCAAAGGTTCCTGAAGGGCTTGTAAGGCCCAACCCAAGCTTCCTTTCTATTACTCAAACATGGTTAACTTGAACATGGTTAATAAGGGAGCATAGCTTTGACACCTTGGCTCAAAGTTACTTAAGGTTATGCCCAAGGGATTACCTAAAATCAGTTACAAGGCCCACTGTGCTTTCTGAATTTTAGGAAACCCTCCTACAGCAACGGTAATAGATTCTAAAATAAACTTTAATTTTAATACGTCAATTTTTAGAACATTCATATTTACAGAAAAAAAGTGAGAGTTTACATACATACACCCCTTTTCCATGTATGTATTGTTCCTCATACTATTGTTAATTAGTATGGGACCCTCATCACTCATTGAAGTAACAGCAATACATAATTAACTGAAATACTTTGTCTTGGTTTTAATGAAGTTTCCTTTCTCTGCTCATCAGGAAGTGCTCCGAAGCCCATCCAGGATATCATACTGCATTTAATCATCATGTTTTCTTAGGCTCCTTTTGCCTGTAGGTCACTGAGACTGCCCTTGTTTTTTATGGCAATTTTGAGGAGCCCTCGAAAGCATTGCAGAATGCTTTCTACTAGATTTGGTGGCTGGTCTTTTTGTTTTTGATTTGCCTCTCACACATATAGTAATCATCAAAAGGAAGCTCACAGCATTCCTAAAGTACTATTATATCAAGGGCCATATATACTAATAACATGATTTATCATTGTTGACAATGACCTCAGTGTTGTCAAGATTCTCCACCAAGGTTACTGTTTCTCCCTTTTGTGATGGACTTTTCAACTGCAGAGATAAATGATTCAACTTCTGTCTTAGAATGGAGAGTGCACTAGTAGAAAAGAAGAACAAAAAAAGAATGCCTTTAGACTGAAATGTATTTCAATCAGAAGCTTCACAGATTCTGTTTAGGAATGCTTTGCTGAGCCCAGCCTCATCTTCTCCAACTGGATTATGTGAATATCTATGTCCGTTTGAGAGTAGATTCCTTCCTAAGTGCAGAGTAAAGCCAGTTTTTCTAGCTTAAAACCAGGTGTTGTCAGTGACAACACTGTGACTTCATATGAGGAAGACTCAGGAGAGAGACCTTGCATAAATCCAATACAAATCCTTATGCCTTGCATAGTTGCACCTCACGGGTGAAAATGTTTTTGCTCTCTAATTAGGAGGAGAAATACGAACATTTAGGTGGCTCAGTGTGTCCACTATAATTTTTGTTTTCTTTTTCAAGGATTGGCTATATATACACAGAAGAACAATACAATAACCACAAGATACATTAGACAAAAATAAATATATAACCAGTCATGACAGTTCTGTAATATTGGAAGGCAAGACAAGAGAATCATGAGTTCGAAGCCAGCCCTTATGCTACATAGTAAGACCCATGTCAAATAAATAAACATACATATGTGTACCTATTCTTGTGTACTATGAGCATGAAGGTGGCACTGAGGACTCCACTGCCCTGTCCTAAAAGGAGGAGTCATGTGTCCCTCCTTAGTAGAAATAGAGCCCCTTCACCCTCCTCACCTTGTAGACTTACAAAGAAGGAAATATGGCTCCCAAATAAGAAGGAAAGGTGCTAGAGTAGCAAGCAGCACATCCACAGAAAGCTTTGAGAAAAGCAACAGCAGACCACAGCTGTGTAGAGTTCTGACCCTAGGGAGAGCAACAGGAATTAAACAGCATCAGACTGGCCCTCAAGATACCTCCACTGCATGTCAACTTCATAGCTATTTTGCTGTATTGGGGAATATTGGGGAAGCCTGTCATCTGTAATTTCATGGGGCTTCTGTTTCTGATTAGGACCAGGAGGAATACTGTGGTTTCTAAGTATCTGACATGGGATAAGAGAAGGTAAAATGAGAGAATAAGTAAGGAAAAGTGAAGAAAGCATTTTCACAAGAAATTAGTGCTTAGCACCTGTGCTCAGAGAAGGAAGACTTCCACCTCAGTTGTTCAGTGTAAGGTATTTTGGTGGATGCACCAAGCAGTAGGGTTGGGAACAAGAGCTCATCAGAATGAACTAATGCCATGTGGTACAGTATGGGTAAAGGTCACCCAATATGAGGTAAAAGCAGAGGGACTGAAAAGATTCAACTATATGATACAATTCATAGGAAGCACAGACATGATACAATTCACCAGGAGGATGCTTGACCTGGAAATTAATTACATGATTATGTTTACCTTGTGAAGATTCAATACTCAAGACCAATGTGCTTTCGTCTGTATATTGTATCTCATTGCAAGGATTTACCCTAAAAAATGCTAATGCCAATAAGTATTCACTAGTTATCAAATCACCAATGTTGGAAAAGTAGGGCCTGTGAAATGAATTTAAAATTTAGGTATTTCTTATTTGTCTACCACAGTGTCATATAAGCAGAAATGACTCTAGATTTGAGAAGACCACAAGATGTCATGTAAGTTCCTAAATAGAGTCATGAACCACCTGTTGGAAGAGCTAGAGAGATATGAACGGAGTTGTAGGCTGGATGTCAGACTGTGTCAAGGTCAGATTTCTTGACTGGAAGGTTACATGATGGTCATGTAGGAAATCTTTCTTGTTTAGGAGAAATATACAATGGAGAATTGGGAGAAGAAGCTTACAATTAAAACAGCAAGTTTATAGTTTTGAATTATTTTGTTTAATTTGTTCAGAACAGCTAATGACAATGGATTTATATACGTTGAGAGAGTATGACAAGTCAATACAGTAAAATGTTAAAAGATGGGAGTCTGAACAAGGGTAGTATGGATGCTGTGTTTTCTGAAAGTTTGGAATTATTTAAAATAAGATCAAATTTTGACTGCTTTGAGGTAGGACTGAAGTCTAG
Source organism: Perognathus longimembris pacificus (assembly GCF_023159225.1). NCBI lineage: Eukaryota > Metazoa > Chordata > Mammalia > Rodentia > Heteromyidae > Perognathus > Perognathus longimembris. Next base: position 34,620,127 of record NC_063170.1, read on the forward strand.
GAACTCAGAAAAGTGTTGGATACAATGGTTATTTTCCATTACCTTCACACCTAGAATGTTACATCTGGCCAATGTCATCCCACTGTATTGTCTCACCAACTCCTGAATGTGCTTGCATTTCCACCCTGTGTTAGAAAATGACGCTACCACCTGCCAAACAAGTAATCCTAGGAGGCTTATTCAGATTCTCTGAATTTGTTTCTCATCCTAAAAATATAATTCAGTCCTTGAAGTGTGTGTGTGTGTGTGTGTGTGTGTGTGTGTGTGTGTGTGTGTGTGTGTGTGTACTGGAGCTTGAACTTAGGACCTGAATGCTATCCCTTAGCTTTTTTGTTCAAGGCTGGCCCTCTACCACTTGAGCCAAATCTTCACATCTGGCATTTCACATCTGGTTAATTGGAGGTAATAGTCTCATGCACTTTCCTGCCTGGACTTCCTTTGAACAAGGATCTTCCCATCTCAAACTCCTGAATAGCTAGGATTATAAATGTGAGCCAGTGGCACCCAGCTTCCTAGAAGCCTTTTATTAACAAGAACCACCCAAGCACTTAATACAATGCCAGCTACATGATTGATCCTGAACAAATGGGAATGATAACTCTTATTAGTGTCAATAAAATCATAAATGATACAAATGCTTAATAAAATAAATTTGATGGTCACTTGCTGACTCTGAGCCATCCTCCCACAAGAACAGCTACCAAGCTGGTCCTTGTTCAGATCACATTTGCCACGTCAGGGTTTTCGTCGACCATGTTTAATAACCAGTTTCCAGATCTGGATATTGGGGGCTGTAAATTTCCCTGGTGACCGTTGCCAATGACAGGGAAGGAAAGACTCGGGTAAATTACCACTTGTACTTCCACAAAACACATGAACTCAAGTCCAGAGCAAAGATTTGTGATCATAAAACACCAGAGTTTAAAAATGCAGGAAAAAACATCTGCCTAACTTGGATGATAAGAAATATGTGTCTTGTTGGAAAAGCAGAATCAGGATTTACTGTGATGTGACAGAAGCACCATTGAAAGCCTTTGTGTTGGAAGGGGACCGTTTAATGGCTCCCACCCAAAATGCTATGTGGTCACACATCTGTATGGAGATTATGGCTTTAGGATCAGTCATGGATTGGTTGGCAATCAGTACCTTTGCCTATGCCCACAATCCGCGGTGTGCCTTTCTTGGTTGATTTTATAGTGTGGTTGCTTGGAAATGGCACCATGCAATTCCACCCCCTACAAGCACGCGGACTTGATAGATTGTATGGAAAGATCCCCAAACAACAACTAGGACTTTTTAAATAGAACTGTCCTGGCCTTTGTATTTGGAAAGGAAGTTTTGCAAGACATTGGACTTGGATCCCTACTTCTGAGTGATGCTCTGGTTTCTGACCATCATGTTTTCAGTTTACAAAAAAATGAATTGGAGGTAGGCTGCAAAGGAGTAATTGTCTACCTTTTTCAAAGTGACTTAAAAAATGGATAAGCTTTTCCTTTGTAGTGTCTATGCATTACCAAGGTAGTGTTCTTGCTGGAGGCTTGGGTAGCATTTCCTGTTGCAAGAAAGAGGCTGTTGTTGAAAGTGGCTGACCTCACAGCTTGCCACTAACAGCACTGTGAAAAGTTTGAGCAGTGACACAATCGGAATTTCTTAGCGTGGCCAATCCCAGATCTCTTGTACTCCTGAAAATCAGAAATTCATGAAAGAGTTTTTTCTAGGTGTCTGATTTGGCTGCTCAAGAAATCAAAATTTATGAATTCAGTAGTGGCCACTATGAATTTTTAAAGGATAAATGCAGAATTGAGCATGAGGCCAGTTGTAAATGGTAAATGTCCTCCCATGAAGTCAGTGAAATGGGCCTTATTTTCCTTCCAAACAAAACAGTTCCAACTCTGCCCTAAATTAATCAAAATTAATGACAGAACAATTGATTTTAAATCAAGTAGTAAAGCTATTCAAGTAGGCAGAAAAGAATAAGTTTCTTCCAGGTATTTGGGGAAGCAAGGCTTTTTGCGAAATTGGACAAGAGGGCCCACAAACAGCATTTTGTCCTCTAGACCAATATTTGTGTGTGGGGGGGGGGTACTGGCACAAAACTTGAACTCAGGACTTTAGTGTTGCCCCATAGCGTTTCCACTCAAGGATAACTCTATACCACTTGAGCCACAGCTGCCCTTCCAGCTTTATAAGGGTAGAGCTAAGTCTCACAAATTTTTCTGACTGGGCTAACTTTGAACTATGATCCTCAGCTCTCACTCTCCTGAGTAACTGGGATTCCAGGTGTAAGTCAAAGGCACCTGGCTCTGCAGACCAGAGTTCCGTGAACATGCCTGTGGCATTGCTAGCTTGAAGCATGGACTCCAGCTGGCTCTGCTGGAAGTCTTCTCTCTCCATATCTTTTCCCATTCTGCAGGTTTGGATGCTACATTGTCACCCACTGTCCTGTGTTTGATGGAAGAGTGTTGGTGTCCTCCAAGGTGAGTAGTTGGATTCCAGATCTTGGGCACTTGAAAAACAGTTTATATTCATCTTTTTTCCTAACTCAACATCAGAGAAATTTCAAAATGCTCCCTAAACCATTTCCCCCACAGTACTGGGGTTGAACTCAGGGCCTGGGCACTATCCCTTAGCTTGTTTTTATTCAAGGCTGGGGATCTACCACTTGAACTACACATCAAATTCCAGATTTAAAAAAGATGGTTTATTCATTTTGTATTACCTTTAAGTAATTGTACAAAGGACTTGTCATTAAACAAAGCAGGTTATGAATACAATGTATCTTTATTATGTCACCCTTTCAAGATTTTCAGAGATAAGAGTCTCATGGACTTTCCTGCTAGGCTGGCTTTGAACTGTGATCCTGAGATCTCAGCCTCCCAAGTAGCTAGGAATACAGGGATGAGCCACCGGCATGCAGTTTCTGTGTACCTTTTTATGTGCACACATTATAAAGAGCATACAAGCAGGACTAATTTATTTATTTAGTTTTGTCAGTTGTGGGACTCGAACTCAGGGCCTGGGCACTGTCCCTGAGCTCTTTTGTTCAATGCTAGTACTCTACCACTTTGAGCCACAGCTCCACTTTCTGTGTTCTGGTGGTTCATTTGAGATAAGAGTCTCATAGACTTTCCTGCCTGGACTGGCTTTGAACGACAATACTCAGATCTCAGCCTCCTGGGTAGCTAGGTTTATAGGCTTGAGCCACCAGTGCCCAATGCTGGACAATTTTCCCATATTCTCCAAAACTGTGCATATAGGAATGATGAAATGTAGCAGACCTAGGTTGAATGGATACATTTGGAGCAATGATCTATGTTGGGGTTTTGTTTTCCAGACAATGATTTAGGAAAAACAATTATGTCAGATTAGACATTGGCATTAGCCCAATCCAGCTACGTACAATTATTGAAATCTGTTTAAAAGTCATGTTTCAGTGAGGAATGTAAGAAGATTTTACCATATGGTGGTAGCTAGCCAATCAGCTCATGCATTTGATTGGAATCTCAGAAGGTAATTGTTTCATTCCCAGATTGATCTCTGGCTCACCATTTGGCCTCAGACTAACTGCTTAATCTCTCCTGGCCTCTGATTTTCTACTTGGAAAGTGAGAATTATAATAACTCTCAAGTACCTATCACATCCCTATATTGAATGGCTTTATGGTGCCATGTTTGTAAAGTCCTGGAAAATTTCTCAGGAGAAAATGTTGTACCACTTTGTCAATTCTGGGTGTAATATTTTAAGACTGTAGGTGCACAGGGCTTCATTTGATTAAATTGTTATTATAAAAGTATGTTCTCTGCTTTGTTATAACTAAGAAATAGCTCTTTGGAAAAGAGAACTTGTCATCACTACGAAAGCTGTCATCTGTTTGTCGGTGCAACAAGGTGAAACTTGTGGTAAACCAAGCTTGCTCTTCTGTCTAAACAGTACACAGAGCAGAGAAAGGAGCTATGACTTAGTGGGCATAGTAAATCACTCAGAGCCAATCAGCTTCACCAATGCATATGATGCCTTTGGAGGTCAAACAGACTGGGGCTGGTGCTGTCTCTGTCTACTTCTTGACTCCAAGAAAATTTCCTGTGTTATATTTCTGCCCAGTACCATGTCCAACACATGACAAGCTGTCCAGAAATATTACTCACATTAACAGAACACACCGCTGTAACTGCATTTATTCTCCAGTACTATGAAGAATTATGAGTACTGGTTAGCCAAAAGTAAACTCCAAAGAGATGGTGCTTAGTGAGAAGCAAAGCCCTCCACTGCCATCCACTAACAACAGCCTGATATCAACACCTGTGTCTCATGCCTATAATCCTAGCTGCCATCAATTAACAACAGCCTGATATCAACACCAGTGGCTCATGCCTAGAATCCTAGTTACTAAGGAGGCTGAGATCTGAAAATCCCGGTTCAAAGCCAACCAGAACAGACAAATCTGAGAGATGATCTCCAAGTAGCCATCAAAATGCCAGAAGTAAGAGATGTAACTCAAGTGGTAGAGCACCAGCTTCAGTGAAAAAGCCAAACAAGACACAAGGCTCTGAATTCAAGCCCAAGTACTGGCATAAAAAAATGAAAAGTAAATAAATAAATAAAGCCTTATTCTATGAGCCCTCTAGAGTCAGGGAAATGACCAATCTAAAGGAAACAACTCTGTGTAGAGTATTCATGCTAATTCCCACATTGCATTTCTCTGTCATGACTGATACTGCCCAAACTCCTTGACTTCCTAGGTGTAGTCAGTACTTCAGAGGAACTTAGAGAAGTTGATGTTTACTAAGAGCCAACTATATGCCACCCATGAGGCTAGACGCTACCTAACACTCTGGACATAACTGAATATTGTGCTATCCAGCCTTTCACTTTGTCATATATAATATACATATTTCTAAGTCTGTGCAAGTAACTATGAATGAATGAATGAATGAATGAATGGATGAATTATATTCACTACTATGTAGGAAGAGGATCTCTTATGTAGAAAAGAATGTATAAGTTCTAGAAGGGCAGGAATTTTATTTCATTTCTGCTCACCTCTGTGCCCAGGAGACTTATACAGTATCTTTGTGTAGACCATATTGATGGAACTTCATGGAGAAACTAATTATTTTAAATTTATTTTTAGTGAGCACAGGGCATACAAAGCCTTTCTTTCTTTTAATTTACTTTTATTGTCAAGGTGATGTACAGAGGGTTTACAGTTACATAGTTAGGTAGTGAGTACATTTCTTATCATACTTGTTATACCCTCCCTCATTTTTCTCCCATCTTCCCTCACTCCCAGCTTTTCCAACATATTGTCTCACCCTTCTGATTTTCCCTTTCCCTTTCCTAGTTCAGATAAACATATATACAATGCCCAGTATACCAGAATCATATACAGTAACAACAGGAGATAAGCTACAGGAAGTTCACATAGTGCATTAAAGATAACAACAATAAAATCCTCTTGTTTCCATATCTTGGAGTTAATTTTGTTTAGCCTCATCTTATATAGTCATATGTACATAGCTGTTGAGCTATTGTGGTCCTCTGCTAGGACTATTTTTTAGACATCTTTATGTTTATTTAGTAATTGTTTGGTTTTAGGGACATGGTATAAAGTTACTAACCAAAACAGGTAGAAATACCATTTGAAAAGATGTTTGTTATTTTACAGACATGACCTCTGCTTTTTAGTTTTTTTTTTGTGTTTTTTTTTTCTTTATCCCCCTAACATCCACGTATCAGGGAGACCATGCACCTTTGTTCTCTGTGTTCTAGGCTTGTCTCACTCAACATTATTTATTCACGATCTATCCATTTCCCTGCGAATGCCATTATTTCTAATCACTGTGTACAATTCCATTGTGTGCAGGTACCACTTTTTTTGATCCATTCATCTGTAGTGGGGCTTCTGGGTTGTTTCCATATCTTGGCTATTATGAATTGTGCAGTGATAAATATGGATGTGCAGGTGTCCTTGTGATATCCTGGATCCTGTTGTTCAGGATAGATGCCTAGGACTGGTGTGGCTGGTCATAGGGTATGTCTATGCAGAGTTTTTTGAGGAACCTCCATACTGTTCTCCAGAGTGGTTGTACTAGTTTACACTCCCGCCAGCAGTGGAGAAGGGTTCCTCTTTCCCCGCACCCCCTCCAGCATTTGTTGTTGCCTGAGTTCAAAGTATAGGCCATTCTGACTGGGGTGAGGTGGTATCTCAGGGTTGTTTTTATTTGCATTTCCTTTACTGCCAGGGATGTTGAGCATTTCCTCATATGCTTCTTTGCCATTTTTATTTCTTCTTCTGTGAAGTCTCTCTTTAGCTCCCTTCCTCATTTAAAATTGGCTTACTGTGTTTGGAAGGGGTTAGTTTCTTGAGTTCTCTGTAGATGATGGATATTAGGCCTTAGTCTGTTGCTTATAGGCCTTTGTCTGTTGCTTCATACAAAGCCTTTCCATGCTTTGTGACTTTTAGATGATAAGACCCAAATTCCTCAAACTACTTAATCTATATTTTGATATGAAATAGCATCTGGAAAACTACATAGAGCAAGCATCTACCTTTAAGACAGTTGCTGGCATTCCCACTGACAATTCCCAACATGACTGAGCTAGATGTCCTGTGGATATAGGTACAGGACATAATGTTGTCATTTGTCACCCAGAGCACTGGGTCTCAGAGTAGCCTCCCACACACTATTCCTGGATTTAACTTCTAGACCAGGCATCTTGATGCTTCCAAGCCCTGCCTGCCTCCCATGTGGATTCTCCATTCATATGTTGCTTGGCCCTATCCAGGTTCTTCCTGGCCCATTACTCACAGCCTCTTGAGAATGTGAGGATGGCCTCAGATCAAGACTTGAGTTTCTATGGTTGGTAGATGCCTTCTTTTAGAGAACAGGTATCTGGCAGTTAACTCTAAAATGACTTAGCCTTTTCCTTAAATAGTAATTTACCCAAACAAGCAAACCCTGGTATCTTGTCAGAACTGTTCCACCTACAGGTAATAAAAGTCCATGTCAAATGAGAGAGAGACAGAGAGACAGAGACACAGAGACAGAGACACAGAGACAGAGAGACTCAGAGACACACACACAGAGATCTCAGCCTCCTGAGTAGCTAGGATTACAGGCATGAGCCACAGATTCCCTGCTCAAGGGATCCCCAATTTTGAACTTGAATTTGAATATGGTCCTATTAGCCTTATTCAAGAACTACTTAGCTTAAGACTATACCCCAAATGACTTGCCCAAGCAACACTAATATCTAGGTTAGGTTTTCATACATTGTAGGAACTTTCATCTAGACTTTCTTCTAGAGCCTATTCAGGTCTGATATTTAGTAAATGTTAAGTAATGATCTGTTGGCTAAAATGTACAAACTAACCTGACCTGGTACATATGCTATACAATACCAATCCAATGGGTAAATGAGCAGGAATGCCATCAACTCTTGTTCATGGTTGAAGATCCAGTAGATAATCCATAAATATTTGTTAGATAAACAAATACCAACTGAATGAGTGAATGAATGAATGGCATACCAGTCAGGTCTATGGCTATTACTTTATACATGTTTTATAAACTGCT